>NC_057795.1:100814670-100882072 GCF_018294505.1 Triticum aestivum
GTCCCCGCGCGCGCGTGCTCCCTTCTCGGGCCAGGGAGGTGGCGGCGGTGCAGCTCGGCCTGGCTGCGGTCCGGCTGCCCTTCGGCTGCGGCCGGCGGCTGGCGTGGTGTCGGCGCCGCTCCTTGGCGGCGGGGTGATGTGGTGGTGCCAGGTGGCTGTCGTCGCGACCCCGGCCCAGATCTGGGCCCGGCCGGCCCCATCTGGGTCCTAGCGGGCCGGCCCCCTGGCGTGGCCTCGTTGTCTGCGGCGCGGTGAGGAGGAGGAGTGGCTCGGATTTGGGGCATCGGCGTCGACGGCATGCTGGCAGCAGTGCGAAGGCGAGAGCTTTACGGGCCCATGAGGGCTCGACCGGGCCTGTGAGCCCACGGGCCTGGTGTGCTCCTGCTATTGCGTCCGGACGGCTACCGTCGCGAACGGTGGAGGTGGGGCCCTCCCGCGTGCCGACGGTGCTGATGCCCTAGTCCCGGCTTTGATTTTTCGCCGCGCTATCCTCAGTTCGCGGTGCCTTGGTGAGACGGCATAGGGGCCTCATGACCGCGTTGGCGCAGGGTGGTGGTTGGTTTGGTGGCTGGGTCCGGAGCGCCCGAGGTGCGAGTTGGGATCGGGGGAAACCCCTGTCGGCGAGGCCGACACCGGCGCGGTGGCGCCTGTGGGTGCCACCTGACCTTCCGGGAGGGCATCGGGGGCTACCCTTCCTTTCGCCTCGTCGTGTACCGGGGAAACCCTTGGCAGCAGCGTCGTCATCCTCGTGATCCTTCTTGGAGGTGTTGATAGGTGCCGACGCTTCGGAGTCTTGGAGCCTAGTGGAAGATCCCGGTGGGCACAGCGATCGAGAGGCTTCTTTGTTTTTGTTGATCCGCCGTTGTCGGCATTTGTTTCTTTTGCTCTTTCTCTGTCGTTTCTTTTGGGCGTGACTGTGCTGCTTCTGCCCCAGCACTTATCCATGTATGGTTCGGTTGGTTGCTTTATATACAAAGCGGGAGGAAACCCTTTTTCGGTAAATTTGGACCGCATCCCTGTAAATGTCTATGTTGATGCATCCCTATTCAATTTTTCACCATGGAGGTTCCCACTGAGTTTATACCAGTTTGATTCATTCTAGTTGAATATATGTATGGGTACTGCTACTGCACGGCCTCATGATATGCAGTAGCAACGCCCACACGTGTGGGCGTTAAGGGGTCTGCCCATACAGTTTGTGCGGTGTTTGAGAGAATTAGCCCACATGCCTACGTGTGGGCAAAACAAGTAATGACCACATGTCCTTTTTTTCTTCTTACGGTTCCTCTCACATGCCTACGGGCAAAATAGATAGCGCCCACACGCCCGTATGTCAGACCTCCTACTTTATGGTCCCGCACGCCCCGCGCGACAGTCACCACGCGTCCCCGCAGTTGCCATGGTCTGGTCCCTCTTCCATGTTCATTTAACTGCAGTTGCCATGTCGCTGAACTACAGTTGTCATGTCAGACAACTACAGTTGCCATGGTTGCTCAACTGCAGTTGCCATGTATGGTCTGGTCTACTGCAGTTGTCATGATTTCAAAACTTTAGGAGTTGCCACCTACTAACACTAGGCAGTTGCCATGTAGCACTACAAAAAAGGCATGGCAAAAAAAACATGTTCCGGTAAAAGAGAGAGTTTGCATGTGCTCACAAGCACGCTAGGGCAGTTGCCATGTAAAAAAAGAGTTTCCATCTGCTTACATGCACGCTAGGGTAGTTGCCATCCGAAAGTGCAACTATCCCTAGGTGGTTTTGGTAATTCATAACAACATATAGCTCACTGAGCTAATACTATTTCAAGACAAATATTTCAGGAAAGCTCAATGAATGGCATGGCATGGATGATGAAAGTGGATCCCTCAAAATACTAAGGACAAAGGATTGGCTCAAGCTCAAAAGCTCAAGACTCTACATTTTATATTTTAGTGATCCAAGATCACATTGAGTCTATAGGAAAAGCCAATACTATCAAGGAGGGATGAGGTGTTGCTTGATGAGTTTCTTGCTTCAAGTGCTTAGTGATATGCTCCAAAAACCCTCAACTACTTTCTCATATCCACATATGACCTAAACCTAAAGTCTAACTTGGCCCCACCGATTCTTTCTATCTGACGCCACCGAGTTCAGATGTCATAGCCACTGCCACAAATCCTAGGCAAATCGGTCTCACCGAGATGGATCTCGGTCTCACCGAGATGGGATTGTAATCTCTCTGTTTCCCTTCGTAACGTTTCGGTCTAACCGAAGTGAGCGATCGGTCCCACCGAGATTGCAATGTAAACTCTCTGTTTCCCTTTCGTGACATTTCGGTCTCACCGAAAAGAGCGAACCGGTCCCACCGAGTTTACCTGACCAACTCTCTGGTTAGCTAATTACCAAAATCGGTCTCACCGAGTTTGTGTAATCGGTCTCACCAAGATTATGTTATGCTCTAACCCTAACCATATAGGTCCTACCGAGTTGCATGTCGGTCCCACCGAAATCACTAACGGTCACTAGGTTTACTGAATCGGTCCGACCGAGTTTGTTGATTTGGTCCCACCGAGATTGGTAAATTGTGTGTAACGGTTAGATTTTGTGTGGAGGCTATATATACCCCTCCACCTCCTCTTCATTCATGGAGAGAGCCATCAGAACAAACCTACACTTCCAACTTACCATTTCTGAGAGAGAACTACCTACTCATGTGTTGAGGCCAAGATATTCCATTCCTACCATATGAATCTTGATCTCTAGCCTTCCCCAAGTTGCTTTCCACTCAAATCTTCTTTCCACCAGATCCAAATCCTGTGAGAGAGAGTTGAGTGTTGGGGAGACTATCATTTGAAGCACAAGAGCAAGGAGTTCATCATCAACACACCATTTGTTACTTCTTGGAGAATGGTGTCTCCTAGATTGGCTAGGTGTCACTTGGGAGCCTCCGACAAGATTGTGGAGTTAAACCAAGGAGTTTGTAAGGACAAGGAGATCGCCTACTTCATGAAGATCTACCACTAGTGAGGCAAGTCCTTCGTGGGTGACGGCCATAGTGGGATAGACAAGGTTGCTTCTTGGTGGACCCTTCTTGGGTGGAGCCCTCCGTGGACTCACGCAACCGTTACCCTTCGTGGGTTGAAGTCTCCATCAACGTGGATGTACGATAGCACCACCTATCAGAACCACGGCTCAAAAATCACCGTGTCTCCAAATTGCGTTTGAAATCTCCAAACCCTTCCCTTTACATTCTTGCAAGTTGCATGCTTTAATCTCCGCTGCTCATAAACTCTTTGCATGCTTGCTTGAATTGTATGAAGATTGCTTGACTTGTGCTAAGATAGCTAAAATCTGCCAAAGACTAAAATTGGGAAAAGGTTAAGTTTTAATTGGTCAAGTAGTCTAATCACCCCCCTCTAGACATACTTCAAGGTCCTACAAGTGGTATCAGAGCATTGGTCTCCATTTTCTTTGATTTCCATAGCTTTTGGTGGTCATAGCCTTGGTTTCACAACCTAGGAGAGTATGACGTCTAGTGAGGGAAATTATCACCGTAGAGGTCCTTACTTTGATGGTACTAATTTTGCTAGTTGGAAGCATAAGATGAAAATGCATATTCTTGGACATAATCCCGCCGTTTGGGATATTGTGTGTATTGGCTTGCAAGGTGAATTCTTTGATGGGAGGGAACCAAACCGTGAAGCTAGTGCGGATGAATTGAAGATGTTGCAATACAACGCTCAAGCTTGTGATATCCTCTTCAACGGATTGTGCCCCGAAGAATTCAACAAAATCAGCCGTCTTGAGAATGCAAAGGAAATCTGGTATACTTTGATTGATATGCATGAAGGTACTGACTCCGTCAAGGAATCCAAGTTGGATGTGCTCCAAAGTCAGCTTGACAAGTTCAAAATGAAGGATGGTGAAGGTGTCGCTAAAATGTACTCTAGGCTTGCTCTTATCACAAATGAGATTGCCGGCTTAGGAATTGAAGAGATGACCGACAGATTCATCATCAAGAAGATCCTAAGAGCATTGGATGGAAAATATGATACCGTATGCACATTGATCCAAATGATGCCAAATTACAAGAATCTCAAGCCAACGGACGTCATTGGAAGAATTGTTGCTCATGAGATGTCACTCAAGGATACGGAGAAACTTCACAACAAGTCAAGTGGTGCTTACAAAGCCTCATGTGAAGCTCCTACATCATCAAGTGATAAACAAACCTTCAATGAAGAATTGAGCTTAATGGTGAAGAATTTCAACAAATTCTATAAGAGTAGAAGCAAAGAAAGAAGCTCCAAGTCAAAGTCTTACCATGACAAAAGATCTTCCAGTCGAGAGCGCAATTGCTACAATTGTGGGAGACCCGGACACTATTCCAATGAGTGTACGGCACCCTACAAAAGAAGAGAAGATTCTCCCAAGAGAAGAAGTAGAAGAGAAGAATCACCGCCAAAAGAGAGAAGGAGTAGAGATGATCGTTATGAACGAAGAACATCCCGAAGAAGCAAAGATTCGGAAAGGAAGGACAAGTCATCAAAGAGCTACACAAAACGAAGACATCAAGCTCATGTTGGTGAATGGGTATCCAGTTCCGACTCTGAACATCACTCCGAGAGAAGCTATCACTCCAACTCCGAACATACTCAAGATGAAGGTGTTGCTGGTCTAGAACTTGTGTCGACCAACTCCTACGACATATTTGATTCACCAAGTGAAGGAATTGGAAGATGCTTCATGGCTAAAGGCCCTAAGGTAACTCACCCCGAGTATGTTGATTTCAATAGTGATGAAGATTACTTGTTAGGTGACGATGATTTACTTATTGACAACTCTAGTGATGAATACTATGATGAAACGTTAATTAATCATGCTAAACAAGATAAAATGAATGACAATGATAAGCAGAAGAATGAGCTTCTAACTAAAGAACTAAACACTCTTAAGTTAGCTCATGAAACTTCCTAGGGGATCATCGAGAACTTTTGAGGACTCATGAGAAGTTACGCTTTGAAAATCTCAATCTTGAGCAAGAGCATGAGTTCTTAAAAGCAATCAATGATGATCTTCGCAAGAAAAGTTCTTCTTACATTGCCAAGCGTTTACTCTTATCTACTTACATGCCCTAAGTCAAGTCTAGTAACAAGAACAAGAAGGATTCTTCCTCTAGTAGTAACAATAATCATGCTAAATCCAATATTGTTGCTTCTAGTAGTTCTCTTGATTCCACTAATGATTCTCTTAGCCAAGTTACACTTGAGCAAGAAAATAGCTTATTTAAGGGAACTATACAGAAAGGTGTTTAAAAGAGCCTTGTCGGAAGTAAGCAATTTGAGGAAATTGTACGCAAGCAAGGAAGGCACCGGAAGAACCAAGGTGTTGGTTTTGAACGAAAGTTCAACACCAATGGGGTTGAGTGGGAAGAAGATCAATACCCCAAGACGAAGTTTGTTCCTCAACAAGAGAAGTATGATCCTACTTCCTTCAAAGGAACACAAGCTCAAGATGATCTTCCACCACAAGACCACAAGCACAAAGGCAAGGACAAGCTTCAAGAGGAGATTGATGCATTTGAAGAAGCTCCTAAGGCCTTGGTCAAGTCACTACAGGAAATAGATAATTTCCCGTCTGTGGATCACAAACGGCAAAGACCTAAATCCAGACGGCAAAGATTTTGCCATCAGGAAGCAGACGGCAAAGATAAGTCGTCAAAGAATGCTTTGCCGTCAGCTTTTCATCCGACAGACGGCAAAGAAAAGTACTTTTGCCGTCAGCCAGACTACATCTTTACCATCAGCTATTCATGTCTTTGCCGTCAGCCTCGTATATCACAGACGGCGAAGAAATGGTTCAAATTTAAAAAAATAGGAGCATTGACCCAAGGGATGCGGTAAACGCAGGCAGTGCACTGCCTATGTTTCTTTTCTTCATTTAACAGGCAAAGGCTCGCTCGTGTTTAGTGCTTTTATTCCATGAGAGTCCAGTACAAAATGCAAACATGACCCCAAAAAAATAAAGCTACAGAATAGTCCTGGAAATTAACACAAAGAACCCTAAAAGTAAAACTAAAAATCAATCGAGTCCTTCTCCCCTGGAGTGCTCTGTTCGCCCCGCCGCCCGACCCAACGCTTGCCGGACTACTCTGCTCGGTGCGCCGTCGCCCGGCCCTGCTCAGCCGTGTCGCTCTGGCCTGGCCGCGCTTGGGAGCTGTCTCGCTCCAATGCCACGACGAGGCACTCGAGGGATGTCGGGGATGGGCGGTGCTCGACCAGCGAAGCTCGCGAGGCGGAGCGCCCGGCTACTCTAGCGGCGCAGTTTGCGAAGCGGAGCACACGACCGGCGGGTGAGGAGGAGCTCCGAGTGTGGACGGGCTCGGGTGCCCGGCCAGAGGAGCTGTGGTGCGCACGGCCGGCGGGTGAAGACGAGCTCGCGAGGTGGACCTTCACATGGCGCTGGAGAGGTGGCGGATGGACGGGCAGGAGGGTGTTGGGCGCGGCGGTGGACGGACGGCGAGAGGGCGCTGGCCGCGGTGTGCGGCTGCTTGGGGACGGGCGGGCGCTGGGCTCAGCGAGCGGCCGCTCGGGGGCGGACGGACGGGCGGGAGGGTGTTGGGGGCAGTGGTGGACAGACAGCGGGAGGGCGCTGGCCGCGGCATGCGCCTGCTTGGTGACTGGCGGGTGCTGGGCTCAGCCCGGCGGCTTGTGGCTGCTCAGGGGAGACGTAGCGAGGAAGGAGGGAGCAGGAGAGAGGAAGGCACTGGCCGGCGGTGTGCTACTACTCGGGGAGGTGGAGATCCGGTGGAGAGAAGAGGGAGCACGGGAGGGGAGATGGGAGTCGTGGGTGGGGCAGGTAGGCTCGTGGCCTCGTGGGTGGGGGCATGTGTGGGGGTGCGTGCATCGTGGGGTGGGCGGAGGCATGCGACCGACAGCGTGAGATGTGCGTCTGAGATTTTGCCAACTCATCGATCCATGTGATTGATCCGCGTGATGTGCTTCTTCTTTGCCATCTGCGAAAATAAATACAGACGTCAAAGAGCTCACTTTGCCGTCTGACAAAAAAATACAGACGGCAAAGAATCTTTGTCGTCTGCAAATAAAAACACAGACGGCAAAGATTCTTTGCCGTCTATGATTTTTATTGCAGACAACAAAGTGAGCTCTTTGCCGTATGTATTTTTTTGCACAGACGTCAAAGTTTATTTTATCGTCAGTTTTTCTTTGCCGTCTAGCGATGACGGCAAACCCACTCGTTGCCGTCTGCCCGGCGAAAAGTTGACGGCAAAGACCCCTCCTGACGGCAAATTAGTAGTTTCCCGTAGTGAGTGGGTTCCCAAGACTATGTCAAGTTCTACTTCATCAAGCACAACTACAACACCAAGGATTCCCATCAAGATGGTGTGGATCCCGAAGAAGAAGAACTAGAGAGTTCTTGAGGGTGACTCCGCCAACAAACTTCACTCATATCTTTATGGCAAGGACAAGTGCAATCAACTTCCACATCTTGCACTAGTTCAAGGAGTCACAAACCTCATGTTGTTAAGGCAAGGGACAGGGTAACCTAATGCTTTCATGGACATCATCTTGTGTGTCCTTCACTCTATGTCTATGGATATACTTGTTTGTTCCTTGTGGGACTAACCCGTGTAGGTATTGAAAGTGCAACTCACTCCAAAGGATTGCTCCAAATGATCTACATCAACATTGAGCATCCACATCTTCAACACCTACATGAAGTCATCATCGACAAAAACCAAGGTTAGTTCATCCCTCTAAGGGGGGATCTCACATCTAGGGGGAGCTTAACTCTAAGAATTGAGTCAAAGCAACTCTAATGGTGTGAACACATCAATGCATTATGTAAAAGTGGTAACCCCACTTGAGCTTAAACGATGAGTATGACCCATGATCAAATGTTTTCATTTGACTCCTAAGTCAATATACTCATATATAGATGACCTAGTCATCGCCAATTGTTTGATAGATGCTAGAATTGGTTCGCATGTTTTGCCACATATTTCATTTGCCATTTTATTGTGTGAGCATGTTATGTGCATACTTAACTCATTCGAGGACATCCACTTGTTGCTTTGAATGATTGGCTTCTTTTTCTTTTGCCAAGTGGATGGACAAGAATGCCTAAGAACCTTCTCTAGCTATCTATGCTTTTCTTGTCTCAAACTCTATCCATGCTACATCACAAAATTTGATCAAGTCAGATTCGAACCACTCTGTGTGAGGAGCACTCGGAGTCCCCGATTCGTCATGGACTTAAACTTCCAAAACTTCTTTGTGTGTTCCGGTCTGACCGATTCTTCCTTTTCGGTCATACCGAGATCACTAAGTCGATCTAGGTTTTCAACCTGGTGCAACCGATTTGAACTTTTTGGTCTCACTGAGTTGCTGTAACTGTCAACTGTTATGCATCTCGGTGCCACCGAGTTGTTCCACTCGGTCACACCGACAGGGTCGGGCTATATATACACATAGGCAAAAATTTGGAAAACTTTCTCCAAACCTCTTCGCCCGCGCATAGCTCGCTCTGCCTCCTAGGTCTCCGGATCGTCGACTTCGTCGCCAGCCGCCTCTAGTCACTGGTCTCCGCCGCCGTCAACGGAATTCATCCTCACCATTGCCGCCGTAGCGAGTTCATCGCCAAACTAGGGTATGGACTCGATCACAGTGCTATCCTCGTCCAATTCCTAGCACATTGTGTTCATTATGATTCTTGCCACGGTTGAAACACTTCTATCCAGTCAAAACAATCCTTAGAATAGATGCGATTTGAAAATTTAGGGTTAGGTTTCCGCCAAAACCATCTCGAACCCACCGAGTTGAAAAACTCGGTTCCACCGATTCGGCTAAGGCCATTGCACAAGTGATTTTCGGTTTGACCGAGAATTACTAATCGATGTGACCAATTTTAGAACTCTGTGAAACCCTAGCAGTCTCGGTGCCACCGAACTGTGACTCGGTCTGACCGAGATCACTAGTTTAGGTTCCAAAAGCTGCTTCGGTATCACCGAGTTTGCAAATCGGTTGATCCGAAATGCTTTCTGTGGAAAACTAAAACTAAGTTTTTGAGTCATTCTTTTGCAAAAATCTCTGCATTTTGTGATGCTCATCCATTCTATCTCATTTATAACTATTCATAGGGTCAGCAGTCAGTGTTTTCAGCATGTCAGACCAAAGTGACAGCCAGAATAGGGAAGAAGAGCATATTCACATGAGTGAGGGCACTAGTCCTTCTAGTTCCTCAGATGAAGGCAGCAGAAGCACTCCTAGCAATTTGCTCAAAGCAGCCACAAGAGCCAGAAGGAAGAGAAACTCAGACTCTGAAGATGAGGACTATGTGGCAGCTGAAGATGAGGCTACTTCCAAGAAAGTAGTGCTCAAGAAGGAGTATGGCTCAGCTAAGTCCACAAAGCTTGGACTGAACAGGAATGTCCCTGCCAAGAGGATACCTATGGTGAAGGTCAGAGGATCAACACAAGAACATGAGAAACCTGATCCCAAAGAGCCAGCTGCAGAAGGAAAGAAGAGAAAGGAAAGGGTCAGAAAGACCATGGCCAGAGTTGTTGGACAACCTTCCATGATGGAAGAGGAGGAAGAAGAGGTTGCTACACCAGCACCCAAGGCACAAAGCTGATGGGTGAGGCTATAAAGTCAGGGGCTGCATCATCTAAGCCCAAGGAAGCACCCAAAGCTGCCTCCAAGGCCAAGTCTGCACCTAAGAGGAATACCAGGAGCATACCAGCTGCTAAGAAGAACAAGGCCCCAGTGCCTGAAGTAGCTGCTGAGGAAGAAGATGAAGGACAAGTCCTGCGGAAGCTCAAACCCAAGATTCCAGACCACAACGATGCTCATCCAGTGGCTGAGAATATGAAGCTGAGGAAGGATGCTAGGATCAAGCAGTGGAGATTGTCTGATCCATATGCAATCAGGAGGAGAACTGCTGTTGATTACAGGTTCCACACCAAGGAACAACAGGACTTTTATGAGACTGTGTTGTTGGACAAGAAGCCCATAGTCTGTGTTGTGAGGTGGGTAGATTGGAAATACATGAAGGAAAATGAGGATCACTACCCAGGAGTATTTGACAGCTTTAAGGCTCGTGGAGTTGATGAGTTTGTTGGACAGAAGTTCACAAACTGGAATGATGAGCTAGTGATGCAATTCTACTCCACGGCTCATTTTTACCCTGATGGTAGAATTGTCTAGATGTCTGAAGGTACAAGGTACCAATCAACTATTGAGGAATGGGCCAATCTGATCAATGCCCCAGAGGAGAAATAAGATGACTTGGATGTCTACTCCAAGAAGAAGAAGGATCACAATTCCATGTCCCATATGTACAAGGAGATCCCAGACAAAGCACTTGAGACTTTCAAGTTTGGGTTTGTCCACTTCTGTCAGGGCTGCCAATGATCAACTGGATCCTAAGGCACACTCTCTTGCCCAAGTCAGGTGACCACAACATGATCAGAGGGCATGCAATTAATTTGCTACACATATTTGATGTGCCACAGAAATTCAAGGTCATGAGCCTCATAGTTGAGACTATCAAGAGGACTGCAACAGACCAGAAGAGAAGTTGTGGGTATGCCCCACAAATCCTGGAGTTGATCAATTCAAAGATGGGTACAAACAAATATCTGTTGGATAAGGAACACTTTGTTCTCTATCCAAATTTTGAGGACAATCAAGTTGTCATGAATGGGAATGAACCATCATCAGTGCAAGCTCAAGAGAAGAAGGAGAAGGCAAAGAATGAGAAGGCTGCCAAGATGCCAACTTTAGAGGAGGCATCTGAATACTTTTTGAAGAGCAAGCAGGACCAGCTTGGTTACTTGATAGCATCAACTCTGAGGATTGAGAAGGGGTTGGCCACCCTAACTCAAAACCAGGAGAGCCTGGAAAGAATCATGGAATAAATTTTTTTTATGATTTAGATGTCAAAGTAACTGAGATTCAGTCAGTTGTGGAGCAGCTACAGGATGACATCCAGGAGAGGAAGGGCAGGACAACTACTGATGCATTTGCCAGAGTGCCTCGAGCTCAGAGATTAGTTGCAGAGCCTGTGACAGACACCAGAGCCACTTCATCTGCACCAGCTACAGCTCCAGCACCAACTCCTTCAGCTCCATCCACATCAACTAAAGTCTTCCTCCAAGGAGCCATCTCTACACTACCAACTGAAGACCAAGCCTGAGAGACGACATAGTACTATGCATTTTCTAGGAACTTTTTGGTAACTTGTTGCCAAAGGGGGAGAAAAATGTACATATCATAGGCTTCGAGAGAGAGAGTTTGCTTTTGTTCTCTCTTGTCTTCGTGGTTGAACCTTTTTGCTTTTGCTTGCTTGAGATACTATGCTATTATCTATGAGACGTTGATGATCATGTGTTTGATCATAAGCTACACTTATGCTTGTTAGATGACTTAAGCTTATCTATCTTTATATGATCATTCACTTTCTTGGTGAGGAGTGCATGTATTCAATCTTTATAATTTTGAGCGCTCCACCAAGATGTATGTGACATGGAAGAGTAACTCATGAGCATAATTCCTTGTGCATTTGCAGTCCAAAGCAAATCTTAAACTATGCACAAATTTAGGGGGAGCTCTTGCTTATCACATACTTCTCAAAGCGATGATGTTTTTCAATCTTATTATCATTTGTTGAAGCTTTGATCTATATGTTGTCATCAATTACCAAAAAGGGGGAGACTGAAAATGCAACTATCCCTAGGTGGTTTTGGTAATTCATAACAACATATAGCTAATTGAGCTAATACTATTTCAAGACAAATATTTCAGGAAATCTCAATGAATGGCATGGCATGGATGATGAAAGTGGATCCCTCAAAATACTAAGGACAAACGATTGGCTCAAGCTCAAAAGCTCAACACTCTACATTTTATATTTTAGTGATCCAAGATCACATCGAGTTTATAGGAAAAGCCAATACTATCAAGGAGGGATGAGGTGTTGCTTGATGAGTTTCTTGCTTCAAGTGCTTAGTGATATGCTCCAAAAACCCTCAACTACTTTCTCATATCCACATATGACCTAAACCTAAAGTCTAAATCGGCCCCACCAATTCTTTCTATCAGGCGCCACCGAGTTCAGATGTCATAGCCACTGCCACAAATCCTAGGCAAATCGGTCTCACCGAGATGGGATTGTAATCTCTCTGTTTCCCTTCGTAATGTTTCGGTCTAACCAAAGTGAGCGATCGGTCCCACCGAGATTGCAATGTAAACTCTCTGTTTCCCTTTCGTAACATTTCGGTCTCACCGAAAAGAGCGAACCGGTCCCACCGAGTTTACCTGACCAACTCTCTGGTTAGCTAATTACCAAAATCGGTCTCACCGAGTTTGTGTAATCGGTCTCACCGAGATTACGTTATGCCCTAACCGTAACCATATCGGTCCTACCGAGTTGCATGTCGGTCCCACCGAAATCACTAACGGTCACTAGGTTTACTGAATCGATCTGACCGAGTTTGTTGATTCGGTCCCACCTTGATTGGTAAATTGTGTGTAACGGTTAGATTTTGTGTGGAGGCTATATATACCCCTCCACCTCCTCTTCATTCGTGGAGAGAGCCATCAGAACAAACCTACACTTCCAACTTACCATTTCTGAGAGAGAACTACCTACTCATGTGTTGAGGCCAAGATATTCCATTCCTACCATATGAATCTTGATCTCTAGCCTTCCGCAAGTTGCTTTCCACTTAAATCTTCTTTCTACCAGATCCAAATCCTGTGAGAGAGAGTTGAATGTTGGGGAGACTATCATTTGAAGCACAAGAGCAAGGAGTTCATCATCAACACACCATTTGTTACTTCTTGGAGAGTGGTGTCTCCTCGATTGGCTAGGTGTCACTTGGGAGCCTCCGACAAGATTGTGGAGTTGAACCAAGGAGTTTGTAAGGGCAAGGAGATCGCCTACTTCGTGAAGATCTACCGCTAGTGAGGCAAGTCCTCCGTGGGCGACGGCCATGGTGGGATAGACAAGGTTGCTTCTTGGTGGACCCTTCTTGGGTGGAGCCCTCCGTGGACTCGCGCAACCGTTACTCTTTGTGGGTTGAAGTCTCCATCTACGTGGATGTACGATAGCACCACCTATCGGAACCACGGCTCAAAAATCACCGTGAATCCAAATTGCGTTTGAAATCTCCAAACCCTTCCCTTTACATTTTTGCAAGTTGCATGCTTTAATTTCCGCTGCTCATATACTCTTTGCATGCTTGCTTGAATTGTGTGAAGATTGCTTGACTTGTGCTAAGATAGCTAAAATCTGCCAAAGACTAAAATTGGGAAAAGGTTAAGTTTTAATTGGTCAAGTGGTCTAATCACCCCCCTCTAGACATACTTCAAGGTCCTACACCATCTACCATGCAAAAACATATGGCAACTTGGCTAACAGAGAGTTGCCATCTACTTACAAGCAAAGCTAGGGCAGCT
This sequence comes from Triticum aestivum, assembly GCF_018294505.1. Lineage (NCBI taxonomy): Eukaryota > Viridiplantae > Streptophyta > Magnoliopsida > Poales > Poaceae > Triticum > Triticum aestivum. Next base: position 100,828,131 of record NC_057795.1, read on the forward strand.
GCCATGTACCCTACAGAAACACATGGCAACTGACAGTTTTGGGTGTGGGCTTACGTGCACGCTAGGGCAGTTTGCCATCTACCATGCAAAAACACATGGCAACTCGGGTAACAGAGAGTTGCCATCTGCTTACAAGCAAAGTTAGGGCAGTTGCCATGTACCCTGCAGAAGCACATGGCAACTGACAGCTTTGGGTGTGGGCAAGGAGACAGGCGTGTGGGCGAAGTGATAAACGCCCACACACCAGCCCCTCTGCGTGCGTGAAAACTGGTGTGTGGGCTAATTGCTAAACGCCCACACACCAGCCCCCGTGTGGTGAAAAATGGATGTGTGGGCGACTGGATGAATGCCCACACACGAGCCCAATCCTACGTGGCATAAAAAATCTGCTAGAATGAGCCAGGATTCGTGCAGAAGTGGTTGGACGAGGATCCATGCGTGTAGGCGAGTTGCCAGACGCCCACACATGTGGGCGTTAATATTTCCAAAAACAAAAGACCGGGAGTTCTCAGGATGTCTTTTTACTCTGAAGAATTTTACCTAGTACTATATCCTGGGTCAGTACATCATTGTGTTTACTCTGATGAATTAGTTTTTGCTTATAACTGAACAAACAACAACAACAACAAAGCCTTTAGTCCCAAACAAGTTGGGGTAGGCTAGAGGTGAAACCCATAAGATCTCGCAACCAACTCATGGCTCTGGCACATGGATAGCAAGCTTCCACGCACCCCTGTCCATAGCTAGCTCTTTGTCAATACTCCAATCCTTGAGGTCTCTCTTAACGGACTCCTCTCATGTCAAAATCGGTCGACCCCGCCCTCTCTTGACATTCTCCGCACGCTTTAGCCGTCCGCTATGCACTGGAGCTTCTGGAGGCCTGTGCTGAATATGCCCAAACCATCTCAAACGATGTTGGACAAGCTTCTCCTCAATTGGTGCTACCCCAACTCTATCTCGTATATCATCATTCCGGACTCGATCCTTCCTTGTGTGGCCACACATCCATCTCAACATACGCATCTCCGCCACACCTAACTGTTGAACATGTCGCCTTTTAGTCGGCCAACACTCCGCGCCATACAACATTGCGGGTCGAACTGCCGTCCTGTAGAACTTGCCTTTTAGCTTTTGTGGCACTCTCTTGTCACAGAGAATGCCAGAAGCTTGGCGCCACTTCATCCATCCGGCTTTGATTCGATGGTTCACATCTTCATCAATACCCCCATCCTCCTGCAACATTGACCCCAAATACCGAAAGGTGTCCTTCCGAGGTACCACCCGGCCATCAAGGCTAACCTCCTCCTCCTCACAGCTAGTAGTACTGAAACCGCACATCATGTACTCGGTTTTAGTTCTACTAAGCCTAAACCCTTTCGATTCCAAGGTTTGTCTCCATAACTCTAACTTCCTATTTACCCCCGTCCGACTATCGTCAACTAGCACCACATCATCCGCAAAGAGCATACACCATGGGATATCTCCTTGTATACCCCTTGTGACCTCATCCATCACCAATGCAAAAAAGATAAGGGCTCAAAGCTGACCCCTGATGCAGTCCTATCTTAATCGGGAAGTCATCGGTGTCGACATCACTTGTTCGAACACTTGTCACAACATTATTGTACATGTCCTTGATGAGGGTAATGTACTTTGTTGGGACTTTGTGTTTCTCCAAGGCCCACCACATGACATTCCGCGGTATCTTATCATAGGCCTTCTCCAAGTCAATGAACACCATATGCAAGTCCTTCTTATGCTCCCTATATCTCTCCATAAGTTGTCGTACCAAGAAAATGGCTTCCATGGTCGACCTCCCAGGCATGAAACCAAACTGATTTTTGGTCACGCTTGTCATTCTTCTTAAGCGGTGCTCAATGACTCTCTCCCATAGCTTCATTGTATGGCTCATCAGCTTAATTCCACGGTAATTAGTACAACTCTGAACATCCCCCTTGTTCTTGAAGGTTGGTACTAATATACTCCGTCTCCATTCTTCTGGCATCTTGTTTGCCCGAAAAATGAGGTTGAAAAGCTTGGTTAGCCATACTATCGCTATGTCCCCGAGACCTTTCCACACCTCAATGGGGATACAATCAGGGCCCATCGCCTTTGCTTATAACTGAAGATGACAAAAAAAATGAATTGGAAATTGGACTGAATTGAATACATAGTCCAGTTGTTCGTACTGGCAATGCCATGTACTCAATAACAGCTTGCTTCATATTTCTGGCGTTTTTAGCCGGTTCAAAGATCGAATTTGAGTAAGCGGAATCAGTTCAGTGTGGAGGGGTTGCCAATTCATAGGGGAAGTACATCTGAATTTGAGTCGATTGAAGTATTAAGAAAATAAGAAGAAGAAAATTCTATGCGTCCAGGCGCACCCGTCGAGGAGATGGTACCTTGCGCGTGTCGACGGACTAGTCCTCCGGCGCCGCCGACGCTCGCATCCTAGTACGCTGCGGATTCGCCCCTCCATTGTTGCCAGCTGAACTTGCGCCAGCACTAAGCTCCAGACGCGCCTCGAGCCTCGGGACTGGGCCCTCTCACTGGCATCACACCACCGCACCCAAAAGAAGATTCACGCCGCCCTTGCTCGATCTGCCGGCGTGTGGGCTTCTGGTGGCAGCTTCCGCATTCCACCTCCGCGCAGCAGGCTTGGCTTTGCCGACCAATCACTGGCCGGTGGCCTGGAGGAAGGAGAAGACAGAGGAGATCCGACCGAGGTTGTCGACCTGAACCGAAGAGCTACCGAAGAAGAACACCCAACTGTCAAACCCAACACCTTCAGTTACTGTCGAACCCAACACCTTCAGTTATCCAATGGCCAGAATGAAGGAGGGAACGAGAAGACGATCAATGTCAGCAAACCACTGTCACCCGAGACGGCTACTCATGATGGAGATACTGCATCGACTACAGCTGGTGTGGACAACGGCGAGACAGCTATAGTACCGGAAACATGCGGTACCGGAACCAACGCCCAAGTCGACTCGGCCCAAGAAGACTCCCCAGTGGCTTGCTATCCCAAACTGGGCCCGTTAACTCGGGTGTAACAGTACTTATAGCCATTGGTTGTTTTCCTTTTGTTTTTGGTGATGGACTAGGCGGCCACGGCCGATGTGTATCCATACAGACGTGAGGGTGGTTGGAAGGAACACGCCTGTGAAATTCAAATACTAGTTCGAAATCCCCAATTCTCGCCATGGCTATGTGAGTTAGATCTGAGCACCTCACGATTGGTAATCAGAGTTGTTCGTTCTGGATCTCCCGCTGCATCGCCACCACACCAGATACAGCGAACGTCGACGATCCCGGGCCATGGAGGAGCTCAGCGATGAGATCCACGTCGTGTTCGAGCTACTTCGCCACGAAATTAACATCGACTTGGACCAGAAGTTCAAGGCGCAAGGCGAATCTCTCCTCATGTCCATGAGTAAGATGCTGGAAGCCAACAATTCAGCACTCGACAACCTCTTGTCAGCACGAGCCGACGGCACCCGTGATGAGATCACTCTCGACATCGAGCAGGTGCGAGCGAACATCAACAAGATTGAGTCCGCAGATCTGGGGCCCAAGCTGGATGGGAGCTCGTCATCTCGCCACGGCGGCCCGACTCGTGGCGGCATAGCCGGCGACAAACTGGGTTTTGAGAGCGACCACCTAGGGAAGTCGCACAACATCTACGTGCCTCTGCCGGCAAGAGGTGCGTGAGATCTGAATCCTTCTCCCAAAATTTTTTCGCCTCGCGATTTCTCTGCGCTGGATGTTGCCGAGTCGTCTCCCTTCTCTGTGCACATGGAGATGCCTTGATTCGATGGTACCAATCCACGGCTGTGGCAGAATCATTGTGAAGACCAGTTCAGGTTATGGAGTATCCCTGCCCACAGATGGATTTCTTTGGCTACAACGCAATTTGAAGGAGCTGTGGCGCGTTGGCTGGAGTCTGTTCAACGTCGTATGCCCAATTCCGGTTGGACTAAATTCTGCTCTGCTCTTCAAGCCAGGTTTGGACGTAATCAACACCAAACTCTCCTGTGCAAGCTATTTCGAATTGCACAAACAAGTATCATGGAGGATTATGTGGATCGCTTCGCGGAGTTGTATGATCAACTGACAACCTATGAAGATTTACCCAATGCCTTGCATTACACCACTAGATTCCTTGACGGTTTGAGACCAAGAGTTAGGATCGCTGTGGCACTACAGAAACCTAAGGATTTAGATGCAGCTTATGAGTTGGTTTTGTTACATGAAGAGCTTGGTGAAGGTATCACACCGATCAATAGCTATCCAACCAAACGCATGTCATCTACTGCGTCTGATGTTTCATCTCCCACTGTCAGAACTACAGAGGAATGGAAGAGTGTAAGTGCATCTAGTGCCCCTTAGTGATTTTGGTGTATTGAAGACTTATAGGTTAAGGGACTAATTTGTTTGTGAGTGTACACAGGCTCTATAAGTCAATGAGGAGTTTGATATTTACAGTGAAAGTCGACCCCTAAAAATGAATGTCTTCGGCTAAAGACTTTGGTTCTCCTGAAGACTTTGAAAATGAAGAAATTGGTGTGACCCTGAAGATTTGGATATTCATGCGAGGATTATGAAGCGCGAAGACTTCTGTTTTCATAGTTTCGTTTTCTTCTTCTTGAGTCATAGGAAACATCATACTGTTAAAGGGGGTCGAGGTAATACTAAGGAAATTGATTTCCATGTGATGCTCATCTCAAAATCCTACACCTACCCAATCCTTCGAGTGAAGCCATTGGAAATCTCATATCAGTTCAGTCGATTTCTTCAGTGACAGAGACGAAGATCTTCTGGTCTCTAAGGATTTTGTTCTGATTGAGGAGTTAGGAATTCGCCAGTGTGGATTGCCTACACAGTGAAGAACATGACAACCCTGAGGAATTCGAACCTTAGATATCCGACCGTTGCTGAGTCGCGCGCCAGCTGTCCCAAAAATATCCTACCACCTAACGGTCATATCAGCCAAGGGCATTTATGCCTTATCATGTTGGGCTGCTCCCTAGGCTATATATAGCTGCCCCCTACAACCACTAGCTGGTTGGCTGCTCCGAGAGAAACTGACACTTGTCATTTGAGAGCATCCCATCCTCCGAGGACTTTGAGCGAAAGTCATCAAGTGAGGAAATACCCAAATCCCAAACCTAAACACCTACAAACCCAAAGTGATTGAGCATCACTGAAGAGATTGTTCCTGCGTGGAACCGATGCTTGTTACTTTTGAGGACTGTGTATCCTTCAGACGGTTAGGCATCATGGTCTGAGCATCCAATAGGAGTTGTGGATCGCCGAGTGACCGAGTTTGTGAAGGTTTGGAAGTCACCTGTGAAGACTTACCACTACTGTTGGGCGAGATTTGCATGATCTTATCTCAAGGAGTATATGGTGAGGACTGTGTGCCCGGGATTGTGTGTCCTCGAGTTTAAATACTCAAGCGCTCCAACCAGACGTACAACTGTCACATCAGTTGGAACTGGTCGAACAAATCATTGTCTTCACCAAGCCTACTGGTTCTATTTCCTCAACCCTTTCATTTCCTCAGTTATGTGTTGATGTACCTGATCATTACTGTTTGAAGACTTTGACTGAAGACTTTCTCTAAATTCCTCAATCCTAATTCTTCAGTCTGTTTGTCTTCATCCTGCTTATCCTGTGTTTACGCTTTCTGTACTCTGTGTTTGTCTTTCATTTCATCATGATGACTGTGTTGTTGCTCTGTTATGCTTATACCTGAGTACTTATTCCGCTGCAAGTAGTTCTTCGCTCAGGAATTTCCTCACCCTGAAATTCCTCAGTGAAGAATTCATAAAAATCACCTATTCACCCCCCTCTAGTCGACGTAACGCACTTTCAATTGGTATTAGAGCAAGGTACTCCCTTGTTCTGTGTGATTTTGGTTAACCGCCTGGAGTTTTAGTTATGTCGACTGCAGGTATGATTAAGGTCTCGGCTGGGTGTCCTACCTTTGATGGGACGGACTAGCCCTACTGGAAGAACAAGATGCGCATGCATCTTGAGGCAATTGATAACGATTTCTGGTATGTTGTGGAAAATGGTGTTCCCTCAGTCACTCCGTCTGTGAAGGTTGCTGATGTGAAGAGATTCAAGCAACTCGATTGTCAAGCGAAGAATATCATATGTGGCCATATGAGCAAAGGACAATACGACAGAGTGAGTGCTTCGGAAACTGCCAAGCTGATTTGGGATAGACTGTCCAAGGTCAACGAAGGAGTCTCAACTCAACGTGACTCCCGAGTTGATGTTCTTCGCAATCTCTTCAACTGCTTCAAGAGACTCGACAACGAAAATGTTCAGCAAACCTTCGATCACCTCACTGACATCTTAAATGAGCTTCAAGTGCTTGGCGCCACTCATATCACCGATCATTAGGTGGTGAAGAAATTGCTGAGGTCACTCGATACCTCATTCGATACCCTTACGCTGATGATTCAAGAGCGAAGTGATTACAAGTCACTAGATCCCGCTGATATCCTCGAGAGGCTAAACACTCATGAGTTCTAGCTTATTGAGAAGACATATCTCTATGGACCGAGCTACGGAAGATCACGTGCTCTAAAGGCCAAGGCAGTATCTGAGTCCGAAGCTGAAGACTCTGGTAGAAGCCTTGGTGATCCTGAAGAACTGAGCCAGGAGCTAGCAATGCTCATGAAGAAATTCCAGAAGTTCATTCACCGTGGTCGTTTTGGAAAGTCTTCAAGAAATGATGATTCCTCGTCTCGTGACTACAAGAAGAGAACTTACCACAAATGCAAGAAACCTAGTCACTACATGTCTGATTGTCCTCTGTGGGAAAAGGAATCAAATAAGAAGAAGCACAAAGATGATGACTCTGATGACTCAAAGAAGAAGAAGAAATCTTCAAAGTCTTCATCATCAAAATCTTCAAAGTCTTCATCTCACAAGAAGAGCAGTTCCAAGAAGGCCCGGGCATTCATTGGCAAGGAAATGGACTCTCAGGCTGAATCTGAGGATAATATGGAAGAGGAGGAATCTGAGGAGTCAGACTCTGGTGTGGCCAGCCTATCCCTCGCTACTGCTTACGTCAGCAAGTCCATCTTCAACACTGAAGAAAATGACATCCCCAACTCTACTGACAAAAGCGTCAATTACTATGCTCCCACCTATTGCTTCATGGCAAGAGGTGCCAAGGTACTCAAACATTCCACCTCTGACTCTAGTGAGGATGAATCTGATGACAATCTTAAGCCTAGCTATTCCAAACTTGCTAGAATTGTTGTTAAACAACAAAAGGCTTTACAAAAGATTGAAAATCAACTAGACAGAAGCGATGACCTGTTGGGTGAGGAATTGAATCGAACCAAGTCTCTGACTGATAATCATCAGAGACTTCAGACTAAGTTTGACAACCTTCAAAATCATCATAACACTCTCTTAACTAATCATGAGAAACTTTCTTATGAATTTCTTCAGAGAAAGCAAGATCTTGAGAAGTTAAGAGTGAGGTATGAAGATCTTCAGAAGGAAAAGGATCCATTGCTTGCTCAACAGATCAGTACCGCTCAGGAAGAATTTATTCCACCATGTCTGAAATGCATTGAACGTGAATCTGCTAATTCATCACCTGGATGTTCCAATGCTTCTACTGCTGCAAATTCTTCAACTATCTCTGTGGTTACAATTTTCTCATCTGATGATACCACAAGTATCACTGACGATGATGCAGGTCTGAAGGAATTGTATGTGACAGGCATTTACAAAAGCCTCAAAGGGCATCAGACTCTATGTGATGTGCTTAAAAAGCAGATCTTGAACAGGAACCCTAGGAAAGAGGGTATTGCCTTTGAGAGGAAACTCAATGCTGATGGAACCTACTGGAAACCTGAGCAGTATCCCAAAACCTCATGGGTTGCTGCAAAAGGACCTCCTGTAGATCCATGCACTTTATCTGGCTTTACGTGTGATTCTTCATATTCCTTTGATGAGTCATTTGACTCCAACTATAAACTGTTTAAGAATCAGGATGGTAAAGTATTTGCTCGATATGTTGGAACTAACTACAGGAACGGTCCCCCTGTGAAGAAAATCTGGGTTCCTAAGAGATGCCTTGAAAATCTTCAGGTGAATGTCATCATGACACCACCCGTGAAAAATAGGAACCTAGATAAAATTCTTCATATGGATCAAAATCTTCACGTGGACCCAAGTCCTCATATGGACCAAATTCTTCATATGATTCAAATTCCTCACGTGGATCAAAATCCTCATATGAACATCATCGTGCTAACACTTCTGTTTCGCAAGGAAAGTCTAAGGGCCATGAATATGTGCATCATTATTCAAACCATTATGTTCGTAAGTCCTCGAAGAATTTCTCTGCTTATTCATATGCTTATCCTAACCACTCTTTTGTGAAACAAAGTGCACTGGCTTCTATGCCATCATTTTCTTATGGAGCTCGCAGAATGATGAACTCTTTGCCACCCCTCTAGACGTGGGTGGTGAAGAAAAAGAACTAATCTCTTATGCAGGGTCAGGTCTCCAGACGATCTTACTCGTCTGAAGAATTTGCTGGAGACCTGAATATGCTTGAAAGGACGCAAGCTAATCATGAAGAAATGAATCATTCATTTCTCACATCCTCATATTGCTATATTTGTTACTGTTCATGAAATTGATATCATATTCTTCACTGATGAAGTATATGGGTTTGTAAGTTGCACTAATTCATCTGCAGGATGAACAACCCAAAGCTACTGAGTGGGTCCTCGATAGTGGTTGTACAAATCACATGACTAGTGACAGGAGCTTGTTGATGGACACTGATTTGTCACCATATCATTTGAAGCATATCACCTACGCTGACAAAGGCAAAAGCAAGGTATTGGGTCTAGGTAAGGTTGCAATCTCAAAGGATAAACACGTGGACAAAGTCATGCTTGTTGAGTCCTTAGGATTCAATCTTATGTCTGTCTTAATGCTTTGTGATCTTGATATGGTTGTTGTCTTTAGAAAATTTCGCTGCCTTGTGCTAATGGAATCTGACAACTCCAAAGTCTTCGAAGGCTTTAGGAAAGGAGACTTGTATATTGTTGATTTCTCTGTAGGACACAGCCTGCCACATGTCTACTTGCAAAAGCTTCAGAATGCTGGTTATGGCATCGACGACTTGGTCATGCTAGGATGAGAAACTTGCATACACTTGCGAAGAAGAAGCACGTCATTGGCATCAAGGGTGTCAAATTCCTCAAAGATCATTTTTGTGGGGCTTGTGAGGCTGGAAAGATCACCAGATCCAAGCATCCCTCGAAGACTATCATGACCACTTCTCGTCCCTTTGAACTACTTCATATGGATCTATTTGGCCCTACTCATTATGCCATGATATCTAGTGTTGCATCATTATATGGCTTTGTCATAGTTGATGACTATTCTCGTTACACATGGGTGCATATCATCACTTTCAAAAATGAAGTGCAGGAAGTCTTCAGACGATTTTCCTCAAGGGTTTCCACTAACTTCGGTGTGAAGATCAAGCATATCAGGAGTGACAATGGAACCGATTTCAAGAATACTGGCCTCAATGAATATCTCCATGTTCAAGAATACCCGAATCAGCCGCAGCCTCCGCCGACGAGAGCCTCCATGGCCTCCACGGACTCACACCCCCGAGCCACCAGGTCCTGCACACAACGTCGTCACTCCGCTATTGCTACTAAATTCGTCCGTGAATCTGGTGTGTTCTCCTTGGTTCAGTTTACCTTACTTAACTAGTTTAGTGGTTGGTTCCAGCTGTCGGTGTACTAGAATAGGGGTACCCTAGTACCCCAAACTTGTGCACGGGCAGTTGCAGCGACCCGCGGCAAGGGCTTGCCGGGTGACCGCCAAGATCCTCCATGGCTCCTTTGGAGCCATTCAAGAACAAAGTGTTCAAGTCAAGAAGGCAAGGCCCCGGCAAGAGGAGCTTGCCGGGAAGACCAACCGAAGCATCTCAGGGAACTTGCCGCGACGCGCCATGCGTCCCGGCGAGCGACAAGCTCCCGGGCGCGACAAGACGACGACCGCGGCAAGGCACTTGCCGCAGCAAGCGGCCACTCTATGCCCACGCTCCAGCGCATCCACCAACGTGTTGCCCTGGGGGCCTTTCCCGGCACGCGTGGCGGAAGGCTGTGTAGCCAGCGGTGCGCAGTGGCATGTGGTGCTGACAAGATCGCCATCATGGCAAGCGGTGGCGCCCCTGACGGTCCTTTTCTGCACTGTTGAGGGCGACACAGACGGGCATTTAATGCCCTTGTCCCCTGCCGTCAGAGTTAGGTAGGAAACACTGTACAAGTAACTGTACCAACCACCTTTCTTTTTACATTTGTACCCTTGTTTACGTTGACACCTGTCGGTGACCCCTTTAACGTATAAAAGGAGGCCCATGCGCAACGTAGAAGGGGTTCGGATGATTCGGAAGCCAAAAAGAACGCTTAGCTCTCTCTCGAGCAAGAACATAATACAATCATACAAGCAACAGTAGGAGTGTTATCTCTCCGGAGAGCTCCGAAGCTGGGTAAACTGCTCGTGTGCTTTGCCTCGATCTGCTCTTCGTGCGACCTCCGCCCCCCCCCCCCCGCCGAACCGAAAGGGGCTCGGTCCGCCGGTCCCATAGGTGTTCGTGGATCAGTTTCCCCGACACCTTTGGCGCGCCAGGTAGGGGAGCATCGAGATTGTGTGAACCTGATCCGGCGTGCACACGAGCTAGATCTTCATTTTCTTCATCAACATGCCACCGAAGAAGAAGGCTTCGGAGGCAGCTGCTCCGTCCGCGTCGATCCCACCACCACCGGAGCAAACGAGTGTTGGGGCAGACGCCGACGGGAGAACGGACATTGGCGAGGGAGCTCACGACGCTGCCAGGTCTAAGGACAAGGATGCGCCGACCTCAACGTTTGTGCTTGTTCCGCGCCCATCTCAGGAGGCGCGGGACCAATAGCGTCATGGTACTCGCAGTACCATACGTTTGTTGGGCCAAGATCAAGCTGGTGGATCCCGGGGCGCTCAAGACCAGCATGCACGCCAACGTGCTGGCACGAGCGAGATGCGGTCTCCTGGACGGGATACTGCTCCTTCTAACATAGTTAGAAGTCTGAGCACATCCCGTTCCTCGCGCCGTCCACCACTGCCACCCACCACTCCAGCAGAAGCTTTGGCGCGAGCTCAACTGCTCCTGGATTACCCTCCGACGTCGGACAAGATCAACGAATGGAGGGCCACCATTCAAAGTCTCATCGGCTACGCCAACGGCGACACTCCGCGGCAGCCGAGCACGTCGCCGCCGCGGCAGGGTTGCCAGGCGCGAGCCGGTGGCGACGAAACTGGTGGGGGTGCAACCACCATGCAATCACCACCCCAAAGGCCAAGATCGCCAACTCGCCGGATCCACCTCGACAGCGACTCCACCGCATCGTCGGATCCACGAGCTCGTCGCGATCAGCGCCAAGTTCTTCACGATCGATAGCAAGAAGACGCTCGGACTCGCATCGAGCGCCGGAGAGAAGCGCGACGTCAATCCGACAAGCGCGCTGGGCCCTCTGTTGACATGCATGTGCCAAGGGAACCAGACGACTTGCCGTACGCGGTAGGTTTCCCTGCGTTCACTCGTGAGCTGCGGCAAGTCCAGTGGCCCAGCACGAAGAACTTCAAACTAGACGTACCGGAGAAGTACGACGGCAAGACGCATCCGTCGGAGTTCCTCAGCATCTACACCATCGTGGTGCAGGCTGCCGGGGGACGAGACGACAAGATCCTCGCCAACTACTTCCCACTGGTACTCAAACCCAATGTCAGATCATGGCTCATGCACTTGCCAGACAACTCCATATCTTCCTGGGCAGATATGTGCCATCAGTTTGTCGGCGCCTTTACAGGCGGCCACAAGCCTCATGGCCAAGAGAGCGATCTTCATCTGCTTGCCCAGAAGGAAGGAGAGCCCCTGCGCAAGTACATTTAGAGATTCAGCAGTGTACAGCACAACATCCCGGACGTCCACCCTGCCGCAGTGATCAGCGCGTTCCATCAGAACATGCGGAACCGCAGGATGCGAGAAGAGATGGCAATGTGCAAGATCAGAGACCTCAGTGAGCTATATGCCCTGGACGACAAGTGTGCACGTGCTAAGGAAGGGAGGAGACTCCCCGGAGAGAATATCGGAGCAGGAGGATCTGACAGTGAGGATGCTGCCCCGGCAAAGAAAAACTGGCGGCGAAATAACAGGAAAAAGAAAGGCAAAGAGGTGCTGGTCGTTGAGCAGTCTGGCAAGACGCCCAAAGCTGGCAGCTCCGGCAAGGAGGTTGCCGCGGAGGTGGCAGTCGCCGACAAGCAGGACGGCACCAACAAGCAGTACTGCAAGATCCATCGCACCAAGGGCCATGACCTCCAGAGCTGCAAGAAAGTCGAGCAGCTTGTTGAGCAACAAAAGGCTGAGTACGAGCGGCGCGACAAGGAGAAGGCCCAGGAAGGTGCTGGAGGAGCCGGCAAGAAACGTCCCGGCCGGGGGGGGCGCCGCGGCAAGGCCAAGCAGCGGCAAGGAGACAGGCCTCCCCGTGGCCGCGACAAAGATGAAGATGACGACGACGATGAAGACATGGATGATGAGGAGACTGATGAGCAGGAGTTCCAGAAAGCCACAGAGGTCATGTGCGTTGACGGCGGTGCTTCTCTGCATACTTCGCACCGCCAGCTTAAGCAGTGGGTGCGGGAAGTTAATGCAGCAGAACCACCCGTCGAGTCACGCAAGCCTCTCAAATGGTCCAGCACGCCTATCATCTTTGATATTGAGGACCACCCTGATCGCGTAACCGCGGTCGGGTGCTTGCCGATGTTGGTTTCACCAACTATCCACAACCTCAAGGTCACTAAGATGTTAGTTGACGGCGGGGCCGGCTAGAACCTGACCTCCTCCGCGGTGCTCCAGAAACTCCAGATCCCTGACAGCGAGCTCGAAGAGACTGGCACGTTCCAAGGAATCAACCCGGGAAGGAGCAAGCCGAAGGGAAAGATCACGTTGCCGGTAACATTTGGCAGCGAGTTGAACTTCAGGACTGAGAGGGTCACTTTTGACGTTGCTGATTTTCCATTGCCTTATAATGGGATACTTGGCCGTCCAGGGCTCGCCAAGTTCATGGCAGCCTCTCACTATGCCTACAACGTACTGAAGATGCCAGGCCCAATAAGTGTCATCTCTGTCCCTGGCGACAAGAAGGATGCTCTTATTCGCCGACAAGATCTACCGGGAAGCAGCAGCCGCAGCGGATCGCAAGACACTTGCCGCTGAAGCTCCCGGGGGGAAGAAGAAGACCAAGTCCGGCAAGAGCTCTGATGCCCACTCCGGCAAGCGCACCTCTTCGGAGTGCTGCGCTACCGTCGAGGACACACCATCGAGCTCCACCGGCAAGTGTAAGAAGGCAATGGCAGCTCCACCTGAGACCAAGAAGGTGTCCGCCATGGAGGACGGCACTGGTGGTACCTTCACCATCAGTGCCACTCTCGACCCCAAATAGGAAAGCGCGCTCATTGCTTTCCTGCGGGCGAATGTCGACGTGTTTGCATGGCAACCGTCTGACATCCCCGGTGTTCCCAGGAAAGTAATTGAGCACCACCTTGCCATCTGTCCTCATGCGCGGCCCGTCAAGCAGAAAGTCAGGAAGCAGGCAGTGGAGCGCCAAGAGTTCATTGCAGAAGAGATCAAGAAATTGGAAGCAGCAGGCCTTGTCAGAGGAGTGCTCCATCCCACGTGGTTGGCCAATCCTGTTGTCGTGCGCAAGGCTAACGGGAAATGGAGGCTTTGTATCGACTTTACCGATGTTAATAAAGCTTATCCCAAAGACCCATTTCCCTTGCCGCGCAATGATCAGATTGTTGACTCCACGGCCGAATGTGATTTGCTTTCATTTCTTGATGCATACTCAGGATACCATCAGATCTTCATGGCAGAAGAGGATGAGGAGAAGACCGCATTCATCACCCCGTGTGGCACGTACTATTTCGTACGGATGCCTTTCGGTTTGAAGAATGCTGGTTCAACATTTGCAAGGGTAGTCCACCACGCTTTTGAGCCACAAATGCACAGAAATGTGGAAGCCTACATGGATGACATATTGGTCAAGAGCAAGGACAGAGCAACCCTGATTCAAGATTTAGACGAAACATTTGCAAATCTGCGCAAAATCAACCTCAAGCTAAACCCCGAGAAGTGTGTGTTTGGAGTTCCCTCCGGCAAGCTTCTCGGGTTCTTTGTGTCTCAACGGGGAATTGAAGCCAATCCCGACAAGATCAAGGCCATTGAGCAGATTGAAGCACCAAAGCGCGTCAAGGATGTACGAAGGCTTGCCGGTTGCGTGGCTGCTCTCAGCAGGTTTATCTCTAGATCTGCTGAGCGCGCCCTGCCATTTGTCAAAATCTTGAAAAAGGCAGGTCCAATGAAATGGACTCCGAAGGCGGAGGCTGCGCTGCAGGACTTGAAGAGATACCTGTCCTCCACTCCAACACTTGTCGCACCTAAACCACAAGAGAAGTTGATGCTATATATAGCGGCAACCAATCAAGTGGTTAGTGCTGCGTTAGTAGCGGAAAGGGAGGCGGATGATGAGCCAGCAAACATGGCAGACGCATCCAGCGACAAGCAAGGGGCTTCGCCTACAAGATCTGGTCCGACAAACTCTGGTCCAGCAAGCTCTGGTCCCGACAAGGATGGATCTGCGCAGGAGCATGATAAGATGCAGAAGAGAATGGTGCAGCGCCCAGTTTACTTTGTCAGTTCCCTTCTGCAAGGGGCTAGGTCAAGGTACTCCGGTGTGCAGAAATTGCTTTTCGGCCTCCTCATGGCCTCGAGAAAGCTGCGCCATTACTTCCAAGCACATGAGATAACAGTTGTCACTCGTTTTCCGCTGAAGAGGATACTGCAGAATCCAGAAGCAACGGGCAGGATTGTCGAGTGGGCACTGGAACTGTCAAGCTTTGGCCTCAAGTTTGAGACTACCTCAACTATCCAAAGCAGAGCATTGGCGGAATTCATAGCAGAGTGGACGCCGACACAAGATGAAGAGATCCCAGAAACGAGCATCCCTGTCAAGGAGGCAAGCAAAGAGTGGCTAATGTACTTTGATGGTGCCTTCTCGCTGCAAGGCACCGGTGCGGGCGTGCTGCTTGTCGCGCCCACCGGAGAGCACCTCAAGTACGTAGTCCAGATGCACTTTCCCAAGGAGCAAGCAACGAACAATACTGCAGAGTATGAAGGCTTGCTTGTCGGTCTCAGGATCGCGGCAGACCTTGAGATCAAAAAGCTCATTGTCAGGGGTGACTCACAGCTTGTCGTCCGCCAAGTGAACAAGAGTTATCAGAGTCCGTTGATGGAAGCTTATGTTGATGAAGTGAGAAAGCTAGAAGAGCACTTTGACGGCCTACAGATGGAACATGTTCCAAGAGCTCAGAATGACATTGCTGATGGCCTGTCAAAGTGCGCCGCACTTAAGTTACCTGTGGAACCAGGGATCTTTGTGCTCAAGCTGACTCAACCATCTATAACACCATCAACTAGACAGAGCAAGAAGAGGAAGTTGATTTCTGGCGACTATTTTCCGGCAGAGCTCCCTGAAGCCGCCGCCAAGAAAGTCCCCAAGATCAACGCCAAGGACGCTGAGGAGCAATCTGCTCCGGCAAGCCTTATGGTTTGTTCCGTCGTAGCAGACGCTCCCGACAAGCTTTGCTCCGGCAAGCTTGCCGGTGAACATCAAGCTCCGGCCGAGCCACAGGTTCTTGCCATAGAAGCTGATGTTCCCGCAGCAGCAGAAGTGCCCTTAGTCCTTGTTGTCGAGCCACAAGCTCCAGCATGGGCACAGCAGATTGTCCATTTCCTTCAGACAGGAGAACTTCCCGAAGAGCAAGAAGAAGCGGAAAGAGTAGCCCGGCAGTCAAGTATGTACCAGTTTGTCGACAACATACTGTACAGAAGGAGACTCAACAGTGTGAAATTGAAGTGTATCTGCCGGGAAGACGGACAGAAGTTGTTGGCAGAGATACATGGAGGCATATGTGGTCACCACATTGGCGCAAGAGCACTTGCCGGCAAAGCTTTCCGGCAAGGTTTCTTTTGGCCGACAGCCCTCCAGGATGCAACTGCACAAGTAACCAAGTGTGAAGCGTGCCAGTTCCATTCCAAGCAGATACACCAGCCAGCTCAAGCTCTCTAGACGATCCCTTTATCCTGGCCATTTTCGGTCTGGGGGCTCGACATCCTCGGCCCCTTTCCCCGAGCTGTCGGGGGCTTTGAGTACTTGTACGTTGCAATTGACAAGTTCACAAAGTGGCCGAAAGTGGAAGCAGTGAGGAAGGTGACAGCACAATCAGCAGTCAAGTTCTTCAGGTCGATTGTTTGCCGCTTCGGGATCCCTAACAGGATCATCACCGACAACGGCACGCAATTCACGAGCCGCACCTTCATGCAGTACGTCCAAGATCTTGGCGCCAAGGTCTGCTTCGCTTCTGTTGCTCATCCGAGAAGCAACGGTCAAGCGGAGAGGGCGAATGCTGAAGTGCTGCGCGGGCTCAAGACCAGACTTTCGACAGGCTGCACAAGTGCGGAAGAAACTGGATCGAGGAGCTGCCGGTGGTTCTTTGGTCGATCAGAACGACGCCAAATCGAGCCACTGGCCAGACACCTTTTGCTCTAGTCTATGGAGCAGAGGCAGTTCTCCTCACGGAACTCGTATACGGATCACCTCGAGTGCTCGCTTATGATGAGCTTGAGCAAGAGTAGCTGCGACAAGATGACGCGCTGCTCCTTGAGGGGGGTCGTCTTCAGGCTGCTGTACGAGCTACTCGATACCAGCAAGCTTTGCGCCGCTACCATAGCCGCAAAGTTAATGCCAGAAGCTTCGACGAAGGCGACCTTGTTCTTTGGCGCGTTCAGTCCGCCAAGAATTCCAACAAGTTGACACCAAAGTGGGAAGGCCCTTATCGGGTGAAACGAGTCACTAGGCCCGGCGCTGTCCGCCTTGAGACCGAAGATGGCATTCCGGTGAGCAACTCCTGGAACATTGAGCATCTTCGTAAGTTTTACCCATAGGACGCGGTTGCAGGAACCTGTTTCGGCAACCACCTTTTGTACAAGTCTTGCCGATGTTGCATGTAATCCTTTGTACAAAGCCGGGCGCAGATCCCGTGCATAAGTAAAGCTCATGTGCTCCACACATCTTGTCAATTTCGTGCATTATATTCTTTCTTGCATGCATTATCTGACACTTTGTGCAGCACCTACCCCCCGGTAAGCAATAACGAGCCAAAAGGCTCCATATCTTTATTTTCTCCTCTTTCTTTTTCTCAACAAAGGAAAGGAAGGTTCCCTCGCGCACAAGTTTGCCGGGGGGAAAGGAGAAGATAATGGTGTGGACCAGGCGTCGTTTAAGGAAGTTTCGCCTTGCCGGGAAGCAACCGACAGAAAAGCTAAGTTGCCAAAGTTTGAGCAATTAATTTTAATTTTTAAGTTATGAGTTATATTCCTTGAACGACCGTACTTTGTATGGAAAACCTGTGCGCGGAGGAACCAACTCGTAGCTAGTTGCGCCCTTACTTTGTTTCGAGTCCGCTCAACAACTTAAGTGTGCTGCAACTAGTCGCGACAAGGTTTCTTGTCGGAAGCAGCACCGCCAGCAGGCTGCTGACGTCCCGCACTCAGCGCTCGCGGCTCGGGTACCTGCGCCGACAAGTTCCCTAAAAGCGTAGGGTAAAAACATACAAAGGAAGGAATCTAGTAAAGGAAATAACGTAGCAATTGATAACAGAAATAGGGTTATATTACAAGATAACTTGTCGCAGCTCCTAACAGATTGATTTCATAATATGGCTAGCAGCGACAAGGAGAAAGAGAAAACGGGCGGCCTAGTCTACGCGATCGCCCTCAACCCTCTTGATCCCGCTCACCTTGTCCATGATGGGTGCGACAAGGGCCTTG
Organism: Triticum aestivum; assembly: GCF_018294505.1. Taxonomy (NCBI): domain Eukaryota; kingdom Viridiplantae; phylum Streptophyta; class Magnoliopsida; order Poales; family Poaceae; genus Triticum; species Triticum aestivum. Next base: position 100,846,129 of record NC_057795.1, read on the forward strand.
AGCACTTCCACGTCGGCATCCGGCGGCAAGGACTTCAGGACGTTGGTGAAGCTGAGGCCTGGGTTGCGGAAGGCCACCTTCATCAGCACTTTCTGGAGAGCCCCCGCGCAAATCCTGCGCGACTCGTCGGCCAGCTACTTCGGGATCTTCTCCCGGAGTCGCTGGAGTGCCGTCGCCACGCCCTTGAAGAACAGGCTGAGCTTAGCGCTGGGTTGGAGATGCTCGTCGGAAGGATACCCAAAGTCCTCCATCCCCAGCTGCGCCAGCTCCCGTCAATGACTGCGGCGATATTCACCAGACCCTCGGTCCAGTGCTCCACCGTCTCCCTAAATGAGTTCTGGGTGACGGCAATACTCGCCAGCAGCGCCGCGTCGGCCTTGACCTTCTCCGACAGAGTCTTCTCTTGCTCCTTGGTGTCGTCCAGCGTCCGAGTCAGCGTAGCCAGCTTCAACTCGAGATCCGCGTTGGAGTCCTTGGCGGCGCTGAGCTCCTTGCTCCTCTCAGCGAGAAGACCCTGCAGCTCACCATGGGCGGCAGCATCCTTCTCGCGTTCGCGCTTGAGCACGGCAAGCTCCTCGCCGCTCGCCTTGAGGTCGGCTTCCAACTGCGTCATCCTCGTCTCCAGCTCTTTCTTGGCGGCCTCTGCAGTTGTGGCAGCATCCCTTGCTTCTTTGAGAGCCCCGCCAAGTGCTTCCTCGCGCGCGACGAGCTCCTCCTCGTAGCTGTCAAGGTTGGCCTTCCGCTGCACCAACTCACCTTCTCGCACGGACTGCTTCTCGGCAGCAAGCCTTTGTTCCTCCTCAGCTTCGGCCTTCTCGAGAAGGAAGGCCGTACGCTCCTCGGCGAGTCGCTCCTGCTCCTATGCCAGAGACCGGAGAGCTTCCTGGTTGATGCTCCGGAGCTCCTCCGCGCGCTTCTCCATATCCACTCCCGCCTTCACGACAAGTGCTTCCCGGGAAGCCAGCTTGGCTTGTCGGGCACGGTAGAGTGACAGCAACTTCCGCAGCAGCTGCTCCTCCTCAGGCTCGCCACTGCTGCTGCTTGGCACGTCAACCAACGACAGCCCAGCGGAGGCGAGCAGCTCTTCATCGAAATTCTCCACTTTGACCGGTGCCCTGGAGATTGACGCCCAGGGAAGCTTGATGAAGATGCCATCGCCGGCCTTTAGATAGGCGCCGGGCTGGGGCTCTTTGGAGCTTGACGCTGCAGCACTGGCAGAGGGATCGGCGGTCGGTGCAGCGCCTGGCACTCCTGTGGCCTCGGGGCCGTCAGTGCGATCGCCGGACCCCTCGCTTGCTTCTGCGGCAGCAGCCTTGGCGGCCTCTTCTCCGGCGGGCTCGTCAGCGCCGGCTTCTCCTTCGGTGGCAGCGGCGTCATCGGCGTTGCTGCGCGCGTTCTCCTCGCTGGTGGCCTCGGTTTCCATTGGCTCTGCGGCAGGAGGATCTGATGCATGGAAGGAGGAGGATCAAGCAAATACTCAAAGAGAAAATCAGAAGAAGAAAAACCCGAGGGAAGTTCTAAAGCAAGTGGATTACCTGAGCTGGGATCTGCGGTTGCGGTCTCAACCACCGCAGGGTCACTGGTGCTGTCTCTTGCCGGAGAACTGCCTCTTGTCGGAGAATTCTCCCTTGCCAGAGAACGCTCCCTTGCCGGGGGATCCTCCCTTGGCGGCGTAGTTGAAGCAGATGGCGCTCCGGGAGCGGCTTCCGTGCCCTCCTAGTGAAGCTGCTCTACTCCTACGCAAATCCAACAGTTAAGATATCAGCAAAGGAAAAAGCACTCATGCGCGCCTGACAGCAGGAAGCAAACCATGTACTTACGCTGGGGGCTGCGCTGGGGGCTGCTTTGGGGAATGGCTGCAGGGTCCGTCAAGGTGGTCTCAGACTCACCCCCTGCGGACACGGTGGGATCATCTTCGATGACAATCACCGAGTCCTTGGCCCTCTTCGCCGCTCTCTGGGCCAGCGTCCTGAAAAGGAACGGCTCTAGATCGAAGCAAGTCAGATACAAGACGAAAGCAACAAGATAGCAAGAATTGAAGAACAACGAGGACAACAAGGGGATCTTACTCTTCTTCTTCGTCCTTGGAGCTGAGCGCGGAAAGATCGAAGTCCGGCTCGCCTCCGATGCGGCAAGTAGGCTCCCTCGCCCGCTTGGCAGGGGCAGGGGCCGCGGACCGGGAGGATCCCGCTCCAGCTGCAGCAGCAGCCTGAGGCGCTCCCGCGGCAACATTGCTTGCCGCGGTAGAGCGTGTCGCACGGCTTGGCGGCTGTTGGCTCGTTTGCCGCCCCGCTACATCCCCGGCCCTGCGGAGCCGCCTCCTTGCCGGGGCCGGGGGCTCCGCCTCCGGCAGGCTGTCTGAAGGTTCGGACTCTTCCTCACCGGGCTCTCTCGGCTCCGCTTCAGGGCCGGCAAGATCTTCCTCGCCGGCAAACTCCTCGCGCTCGGCAAGGCTTGCCGCCTCTGCTGCCTCTGCTTCCTCCACGGTGAACCCGAACTCACCCGCGGCAGCTGCTGCTGCAGCCTCCTCCGTCCTGGTGGCGATGCGCTGCAGCTCCGCGTCGGTGGTGTCGCGGGTGAGGCTCTTCTGCTCGTCGGCGCGGACCGGCACTTCTTCCAAGTTGTCGAAGAACGCCCGCACGACGTCATCCGCAGGCTCTTGCCAAGTGGGAACGATTCCATGGGAATCGCACAATGGAATCATGGCGCGGATCCGGTCAAGCGATGAATTATTGCACAGCCGAACAACATTCCGCGGCAACAAAAATGGGTGCTGGGGGTCGCGTTTGAACAGCTCCGGAAGCATTGCATCCAACTCCAGGACAGTGAAATTGAAGTTGAGGCCCGGCCGCAGCCTCATGATGTCCACCGAGTTCTTGAACTCCCAGGCGGGCCTCCTCCTCTCCTGCAGGGGGGCGATGCGATAGCAAAGGAAATCTGCACCGACAGCGCCTACAGTGAGCCCGGCAAGCCTGAGGCGAAGGATCCTGGTGATGGCGATCTTCAGCCTGTCGTCTTCCAGGGCCACGTTACTCCAATCGTTGCCGCGCATGACGGGGGCTCGGCGCAGGGCAGTGAACGGCTACGGGTTCTCCTCGACGATCCAACACCACTCCGCTCTCCACTCCTCCCACTTGCTGCGTAGCTCACGCTCCAGATACGCTTCCTTCTTGCCGACTCTCGAGATCCAGGCGATCCCTCCGGCAAGCAGCTCTCCTCTCTCGACCCGAGGCATGAAGAAGTGGCGGAAAAGGGCTACATTAGGGTGGACTCCGACAAAGTTTTCGCACAAATGTGCGAAAACTGCCATGGTCAGAACGGCGTTGGGGGTGAAATCGAGGAGGCAGAGCCCGTAGGTGTTCATTATGTCGCAGAAGAACTCCGAGAAGGGCGGGCAGAGCCCGCAATAGAAGAACAGCGCGAAGAATGGGTACCCGTTTGGAGCCAGTTTCGAAGCGGCAGCCGGGAGTACCCTCGTGCGCGGATGCGCTCGCGTCTCCGTCGACCAGAAGAGGTAGAAGTACTCCCTCAGCTCCTTCACGCCGAGCTGAGGGGAGAAGATCGCCCGCTCCTTCCGCAGCGCCGCGAGCCGCTGCGCCTCGGCCGACTTCACGCCCTTCCCCTTGTCGGCTTTCGGAGCCATGGCGGAGGTGGTGGGGGGGTCGACGGCATTGGTGATGCTGGTGGCAATGGGAGGCGGAGCGCTGCTCTCTCTTGGCTTCGAGAAGAAGGGGGGAGCGGCGGAGGTTTGCGAAGATGGAGTAGTAGCAACCAGCGGGGGGGGGGGGACGAACTGCCCCTGTTTCCCCTGCTTATAAAGAGGGAGGGGGCGGACATTTCGCCCTTCCGAATAAAGAAACCGCCCACGATCTCCCCCACGATGCCGCATTCAACCGTGCCGTTGGGGGAGGGCGCGGTGGATACGGAGTGAGATACGGCATGGACCAGGCCGCGTGTGCCCGTGCCCTGTTTTGGGCCTGGCCCAACAGCGCTCGGCACCGTGTGTGGCCCAGGCCCGGGGGCTTCTGTCGGTGTACTAGAATAGGGGTACCCTAGTACCCCGAACTTGTGCACGGGCAGTTGCAGCGCCCCGCGGCAAGGGCTTGCCGGGTGACCGCCAAGATCCTCCATGGCTCCTTTGGAGCCATTCAAGAACAAAGTGTTCAAGTCAAGAAGGCAAGGCCCCGGCAAGAGGAGCTTGCCGGGAAGACCAACCGAAGCATCTCAGGGAACTTGCCGCGACGCGCCACACGTCCCGGCGAGCGACAAGCTCCCGGGCGCGACAAGACGACGACCGCGGCAAGGCACTTGCCGCGGCAAGCGGCCACTCTGTGCCCACGCTCCAGCGCATCCACCAACGTGTCGCCCTGGGGGCCTTTCCCGGCGCGCGTGGTGGAAGGCTGTGCAGCCAGCGGTGCGCAGTGGCATGCGGTGCTGACAAGATCGCCATCGTGGCAAGCGGTGGCGCCCCTGACGGTCCTTTTCTGCACTGTTGAGGGCGACACAGACGGGCATTTAATGCCCTTGTCCCCTGCCGTCAGACTTAGGTAGGAAACACTGTACAAGAAATTGTACCAACCACCTCTCTTTTTACATTTGTACCCTTGTTTACGTTGCCACCTGTCGGTGACCCCTTTAACGTATAAAAGGAGGCCCATGCGCAACGTAGAAGGGGTTCGGATGATTCGGAATCCAAAAAGAACGCTTAGCTCTCTCTCGAGCAAGAACATAATACAATCAGACAAGCAGCAGTAGGAGTGTTATCTCTCCGGAGAGCTCCGAAGCTGGGTAAACTGCTCGTGTGCTTTGCCTCGATCTGCTCTTCGTGCGACCTCCCCCCCCCCCCCCCCCCCCCCCGCCGAACCGAAAGGGGCTCGGTCCTCCGGTCCCATAGGTGTTCGTGGATCAGTATCCCCGACACCAGCAGCGCCTGCTAACCACTCGTTATGAATCCCTCAAGGTGGTGATGATGATTGAATGAACAATTCTATTTTTTGCAAGACGGTTGATTTAGATGAAGACATGGTTAGTATACAAGTAGTACTTACTACTACCTCCGTTCGGAGCTGCTTGTCTTTGAAATGGATAAAATTGATGTAACTAGAACTAAAATACGTCTAGATACATCTATCTCTCGGACAAGTGTTTTCGGACGGAGGAAGTACTTTCTAGGCAAACTTTGCTGGAAAAAATGGAGCAAAAATATTTGCATGTTTTCGTACAAATTCCCTATGCCTTGCTTCTGTTTAATTGTTAACATCACCTAGGATAGAAGAAGCAAGTGGTTCAGTATGCTGACGAGCAAGAAGTTATACTCAGCGAGGTGGATGAGCAATAACCAAAAGAAACTGATCAAGGCAGATTTTTGGCTTCCTTTTCCCCCTTTTGTTGGGGTCAGGATGAGGTATTACCATGATCTATAATCTTTGGGCACATGAGTTGGTCACTGGGTTTTGAGGATTCTAAAAATTTTGTGTCAGTGATTAGCATTTGGAATTTCCTTGGACGTATTTTTGTGTCTTCTTTTCAAAGACTATTTTCAAGTACTATGTATTATGAGGCACCTCTTTTGTTGACCTTTGCATCTCATGTGTGAGCAGCATATGGAAGAGTAAGTTCTCCAATTAATAGAAAGTGTGTCCTGCAACACTAATTAATGTTCATGCTGACTAAGCTTCTTCTAAAAACACATTTATCTAGAACTATTACAAAACATTTACCCATTTAAAGCCAAGGATCTGATCAAGGGTAACAGGGAACTTGTATTCATGAAAATTAATCAGGAGGGAGCAGAATAGAGTAGAAGGTCTTTTTATCTATATCAGTATATAGTGTGCCAATAGCTTCAAATATTAGTCGTTGGATATGCCCATCCAACGGTCAAGAGATGCCAAATCCGAGCATTATCATCCGTTGGATATAGTTTTTAACTCATAGGATACTGCCATGTGGTTTTCTAATTGAAAACCCAACTCAATCATCTCATGTGTTCTAAAAGTATCTATCCACATGCTTATCCGATACTCTAATAAAAAGAGGCTAGAACAATCTAGATTCTAGAGAGGTAAGAATCAAGTTGGATCTTGTCCAGTACGATTCTAGAAAAATAAATACATATTCAAATGTATTTTCCATGCCTTATATATATATATATATATATATATATATATATTTAAATGACGTGCGAAGCACGTACAATTTACTAGTTCAAATTAGTGTGGTAATTTTTGTGTAAATCACTCATGATCAAACAATGTGGTAACTTTTGAACCGGGGGAAATTAGTTATTGAAAACATGCCTATGTAACTTCTTTGCAAATAGCATAATAATATACACACCATAACCTGATAAATTAATACAAACACCACAGTAATTTGACTAAAGAAAAAAATACTGAAAAATATACCCTAATAACTCATGTGTAAAATAACATGATAATATACACACAATAGAGCTGATAACTCATGTACAAATAACACAATAACTTTTGACTCGGGTAAAAAATGTTGAAAAAGCATACCCTTCCTGACAACTTCTGTGCAAATAGTATGATAATATACTCACTGCAGACGTGATAATTTACACACAAACAACACAGTAACTCTGACCAAACGGAAAAAAAGTTGTTAAAAACATACCTGGTAACTTATGTGAAAATAGCACGGTAACATACTAACTGCATACCCGATAACTTACGTACAAACACCACAATAATTTTGATCAGCGGGAAAAATGTTGTTGAAAAACAAACACCCCCCAATAACTTATGTGATAAATAGCACCGCATACCCGATGACTTACATATAAACACCACAGTAACTTTAACCAATGAAAAACAAAGTTGTTGATAAATATTCCCACAATTTATGTCAAATAGCACAGTAATATACGTAGCGATAATTTACGTACAAACACAGCAATAACTTTGTCCAAAGGGAAAAGGTTGTTGAAAAACCATACCCCGATACTTATGTGAAAATGGCACAGTAATATATGAACTCAATAGTATACGTAAGAACACTGCGGTAACTTTGACCAAAGAGAAAAACTTGTTGAAAAACCATACCCCGGTACTTATGTGAAAATGACACGGTAATATACGAACCGCATAGTGAATAATTTATGTATAAACATCGCGGTAACTTTGTCTAGAGGGGAAAAGGTTATTGGAAAACGTACCCCTGTAACTTATGTGATAATAGCACGGTAATATACGAACCACGTGTATGATAATTCAGTACAAACACTGTGGTAAATTTAACCAAGGGGAAAAAATATTGAAAAGATAGCCCCCAATAACTTCTATGTAAATAGTATGATAATATACAAAATTCATACCTGATAACTTAAGTACAAACACCACGGTAATATTTTTTACTAGGGGGAGGGGGGTGTATTGAAAAATATCATCGGGTAACTTCTATATAAATAGTATGATAATAGAAGAAGCTCATACCCGATAACTTAAGTACAATCACCACAGTAACATTTGAAAAAGGGAAAACGTTGTCTACAAACATACCCCGGTAATTTCTATGTAAATACTACGGTAATATATGACCCTCATTTCTGATAACTTGGGTGCAAACACCGTGGTAATTTGCATATGAAAAGGAGGGAAGGGGACTTCCGGGTTCATGAACCATGTGAACTGATGTGAAACATGCAGAAAAAAAGATGGAACTAGAATGCATAGTCCTAAAACCCAAACAAATGAGGCTAGTGTTTTGGATTTTCAATTACTGTTGGTTGTCTTTTTTTTAATCTCGTCTCAAGTAGATACAACTATCATGTAGATTGATTCTAATCAATAAAGGTGGCTAGCATAGCTGGATGCCATTACATTTACTATGTGACAGTGTGGGTTCGATCCCTATCTGTGTCATTTTTTGTGCCTATTTTTAAACAGCTGTCCGCCCAAAAAATCGAGTGGACCGCACAACCTCAGAGTTGGTTCACTCAAGAGGAGGTGGGATCGTAGGCTGGCAACCTAGAATCAGAAGGAGCCCGTGAGAGGAGGTAGGATCGAAGGGAGCGATTCGTTCAGGACGAGGGGGCTCGTGTGGTAGTTTTGCAATCTGCCACACAGTTGACAGTTATCATAGTCCTTACTTTTTGGTGTGTTTAATTCTAGAGTGGAACTTGTAGTTTCTCTATAGATGTGGTGGTTGTTTTATATTTATAAAGCGGTATGAAAGGAAAGCTTGACTAGAGAGGAATTACTTGCTTGGTTCTTCTTAACAAAAAGGCAATAAAACAATAAGCTACCAGCAAATTAGGATGTAAAAATAATAGAAACTAGACGATGCCCCGTGTGTTGTGACGGGATTTTGTATGAAATAAACATTGCGCTGAACTAATCATCTAGCTGCTGTCTTTACAATTTCTCTTGTAGTAAGATAAGTTGTTTATCAATATTTTACAAATAAATAACTAAAGAAAACATATCTCTATCTATAAGTTTAAAGTTGGACCCAAAAAATGCATGCAAGACTCACTTTTCTTTCATGTATAGAGCACTCGGGGTATTATGCTATGAGCTGCATGCATGCGCCAGTTTTTTTCTTGATTAAAACACACATAGGCGGCAGTTACAACATGCATGTGTTATTTACTAAATATGGTAGGTGCAGCGGCTCTCATTGTGTAGATCAGGCGGATATTGTTAATTGATCTACTATATTCAAGGGCTAAATTATTTTGGATGATGTGGCTCAAGGAGAAGTGTCGTGGAATTGTCACGTCAGATGCCCTAGTAAAAGGACTTAATCGCGGAGCCATCGCACTAGGAAGCTTGAAGGGGTTAACTGGGACAAGAGACACGGAAAGTTTATACTAGTTCGGCCCCTTACGATGAAGGTAAGGCCTACGTCTAGTTGGGTTGGTATTTCTTGATGTTTCGGTGACCAGGGAGCGAGATACGCTATGCCCGGTTCTCGATGAGTTATTTCTTACCCCAAGCCGCCAGCGGGTTGTCCCCTTATATACACGGGTGGACGCCCTGCGGCCTACAGAGTCCCGGCCGGCTCATAAAGAGTGTCCGGCTCGGTGACTAGTTAAATCTACCTTACAACACAAGTCATGCCATTATGGTGGTTTACTACGACGGGCCTCAAGTCACCGGTGGGCTTTAGACCCTCTATTGAACCGCCATCTTCTTGCTTGGTCTTGGGCTTCTTCTCATGAGTCTTCTTGCGTAACCCGGTCCCTTCTGGGCGGCTTACACAAGTAGTTATATCCCCGACATTAGGCCCCAAATTGAGTTGAACCAGTCGATGTCAATCTTAAAATACCTTAAAAAATAAACCTTCAGCCTTCTGCCTGTGCAAAGGTTTTTAAACCGCCATGACGTCATCTTCTGGATCCGCGTTAGCCTGTCGTGACGTCATCTTTACTTAAATTCATTTTTTACTCCACCATATCTTCCAACGGATCTTTGCTTTTACTGACCGCTCCAAAAACCGAGGCGTCGGAGCCGCTGGATAATGATGTTTAGTCTCCTCGTATCTCGCATCGTTCCGGCCGGTCCTTCTCTATAAATAGGCTCGACCTAGGTCATCTCCATTTTCTTCCTCAGTCGCTCATCTTCTTCCTCTCATTGTCTCTCTGTCGCTCGAGTTCCGCTGCCGCCACCGTCGCAGATCTCCTCGTCCTCACCAACTCAGGCCGCTGCATCAACCTGACTTGACCAGAAAAACGCGACGGATCTCCGCAGCAACTCTGCATCTGTAAGTTTCCTCCTTCTTGTTCCTCAGATCCGCATTGAGGCTTCTTCGAGTTCGTCGGCGTTCGTAACAGCCTGAGTCAAACCCTCGATATTTTGTACCTCCAATGCCCCTTTTGATCTTCAGATGGTGTAGAACAGTTGCGGTGGTTATTTCGCACCCGTTTCCAACTACAAATAGATCCTTTTCTGTGTAGAGAAACCTTGTTTAGCACTGATGAACTTATCTGTACTAGTTTTAGGTCTAGGAATTTCTTCTTTCTGTGCACCTGTTTGATCCAAAATAATATCCGCCAACTGCGAAACCTGTTTCTGTTAAGCCCATTTAACTCTAGTGGCCCTCATTGCCGGTTTAAAATAAACAACGTTAGTTGACAGCCTTGCCAGCTCCTGGAAACTTAAAATGTCTTTTAATTGTTACTGATTCCCATAGCGGCTTAGGCAACCAGATATAGTCAGCCATATGTCATTAGGCTCCTTCTTAAGCCGCCATCTTGTTTAAACTTAACATGCTTTCCTCTGGGTTAAATTTGAACTGGAACCTCTTATTTTGTCATAAGCTTCAATTTACGTAATGGCACCCAAGGCTCCTAAAGCTCCCGTGACCTACAACTGGGTCAAATCCACTGTTACAAAGAGCATCTTGTCTGATTTTGTGAAATCCGGCCACCTGCCCAAGACGAAGGAGGTCATGTCTTATCGTGCTCCTAACCCGTCAGAGGAGAAGCCTCAACCCAAAAAAGGGGAGGTAATCGTGTTCACTAATCACATGAACCAGGGCTTCGCTCCACCCAGTTCAAAAATTTTCAGGGATGTTTTGCATTTCTTTGACCTTAGACCTCAAGACATCGGGCCCAATTCCGTGTCAAACATTTGCAACTTCCAAGTCTTTTGCGAGGTGTACCTTGGAGAAGAGCCCAATATACTTCTATTCAGAGAGCTGTTCTATTTAAACCGGCAGAATGAACGTGCCAACGGGCCCAGTCTTGAACTTGGTGGCATCTCGATTCAGCGGCGGAGAGACTGCCTCTTTCCTTATGCTGAACCGCCGAGTCACCCAAAGGATTGGAATCAGACGTGGTTTTACTGCCAAGACACTTCTCCGGCTGAAGAAAATCCTCTGCCCGGCTTCCGTGCCCTACGCCTTGAGTCCAACCACCCACTGCCGGATAAACTGACTACTGTTGAACATCTGCCACTTTCTCCCACTATTAGAAAAATCAAAGCTCTTTTGGGAAATGGCTTAGACGGTATTGACCTGGTCCGAGTCTGGATTACTTGGTGAGTGCTTCCGTTAAGCCGCCGCCCCGGCTTAATGTGCACTTACTCCGGCGAGAAAGATGACCCACTGCGTCATAGCCCCGATGACTTACCAGAATATGTGGTGGAGGCCATGATCCAATCGTTGTTGAAAGAGGGCACGGTGATTAGTAATGCCTTTGGCTTACTTCCCTTCTGCAAGGAGAACCCGGCCCCTGCTGTGAGTCACCAACCTTAATAAATACTCTTTACTGTATTACCTATTGCTTTTACTCATAACCCCTTATCATTTTTCACAGGCCGATGACAACTTCTGGAAGGTCAAATATGACCATGAGGCGGCCAAACAAGCCAGAGCAGCAAAAAAAGCTGAAAGGAAAGCCGCCAAAATAGGAACTTCAAGGAAGAAAAAACCAAGTGCTTCGGATTTACTCAAATTGGATGACACTTCTGATGATGAAGAAGAGGTAATCCTTAACTCTCCTGACTCTTTTGTCATTATTTTATTGACATTCTATCCTTTCAGGAGGATATGGGGAACAGCCAAGCGATTGACGAAGAGGTAACTATAATCTCCTCCGACTCAGAGCCTTTGCCAAAGCAAAAAATCCGAAGGGTGACCCGGAAAGTAAGATTTTCCCATCCTCTTGCTTATCAAGATCCTCAATTTCTTTTGAAGCAACAATAGTTTGAAAGCCGGAGGCAGACCCGGAACAGCAAAGATGTAGAGCTTTCCTCCGGCTTACCTGACATAACCAGGAAGCGTCAGACTGAAGTTATCTCCAATTTACGTTCTGTTTTTCCTTTGGCGGGTTACTTTCGCCAACCTCTCAATTCATTTGACTCCAATTATCAGGATACCTCTCCTTCCTCTGGCGAGTCTATGCAATCTAACATGCCGGCTTTCAAAACTGCCCCAGGTAACTTATTTTTGTTTACCTTTATGCTTTACCTTACCCATGCTTTTGTACTCATCCTTCTGCCTTTGTCCACAGCATGCAAGTGAAGCCTAGTAAGAGGGCAAAAAAGAGTAAGCCGTCTCGAGACCCGGTTGTGACTGAAACGGAGCTTGCCACGACTGCTCCTGATAGTTCTACCCATCAGCCGCCGCCTGAACCAGTCTATGACATTCCAACACCAACCTCTGATCCGCCCGCCGAAGACACTCTCAACAGCTCTGATAACCCGGAAGATCCTAGCCCGGCCAAGACAACTGATCCGAACGTTGAGATTCTGAAGACTCACTTTGTTGAGCTAGGGCGACCCACTGTCCTTGCCAAGTGCTCTGCTAAGAAGGAAATTCTGGAACGTCAAAAGACCAAGCTAAATATTGCTAACTATACTCATTTGAGTATAGGAGATATAGTCTCTGGCTATCTCAATCAAGTACATAGCAGCCGTGACCTGGAGATTTGTATGGTGAAGCAAATACAACAAAAATCTGAGGTATGACTTATGCTACTTTTCCAAATCATACTTACTGTATCAGCCCCCAAGTCTATTGCTTATGAATAAATATGTTGTAGACTTAGAAAACTGCTTAGCACTGATTTATCCGGTATTTGAAAGAAGATATTTAACCCGGTTGTGACATGATACTTAAAACTTGCAATACACATTAGCCCCCAAGTGTCAAGCATCTTTGCTTGCAAAGTGCTTGAGACTTAATTTTCATGAGCCGGCATTGTAAGTTAAAATTCATCAGCACACATTAGCCCCCAAGTGTCAAGTATGTTTGCTTGCAAAGTGCTTGGGACTTAATGCTATCTTACCATGATTCTGATTACAACCCGGTATTAATGCAGGCCACCATAAGTCAATTTGAGTCGGAGATGGCTGACCTGAAGAGTCGCTTGGCTGCTTAAGAACTTGAAATTCAGAAGGCCAACTCCAAATTTGAATTCAGCGTCTCTGAACAAGAGAAGCTGAAGAAGAATTTTGAGGCAGAGAAGAAAATCTGGGCTGATGAAAAGGCTTCTCTGGTGACCCGGGCTGAGACGGCAGAGGCATTACTTGCAGAAACAACAACGGAGATGTCCGGCTTAAAACGCCAGATATCTCAAATGGTCTCAGCAATCTTTGGTAAGTTACCCATATAAATTTTAAACCTTGCAAACCTCCTTGCAATGATTACTTCAATTGTCAGCTCCGGCTCACCTTATGTTTAATAATGCAGGCCCTAGGAGCACAAACCTCAAATAGAACATGCTGATCAAGCTGAAGGCGGTTTATACTCTTGTGGAGCAGCTCTACACCGGGTCACAACGTGCTCTGGCCATTGTAGCTTTATCAGATGACGTTCCTTACCTCCTGCAAGATGTGCTGAAACGGCTTGCGTCACTACCTCAACGGATCCAAGATCTAAGGCGGGCGTCCGCTAGAGCCGGAGCCATAGCTGCATTGAGCCGGGCGAAAGCATGGATTCCAGAACTAGACCCGGCCGACCTTGCTCTTGGATACCCCAGTCTGAAGGAAGATGGGACCGTATTTGATGGACATGACTTCACCGCCTGTGTAAAAGATATATGCCCCGTGGCCACTCTTATTGGGAACGATACTGATCTTACCAAGTATCAGTCGGGCTATGATAGCGAGAACCAGAGAATCCCAATACCTCCCTATGATGAAGTCATCCTGATCCCTCCAACTCGTAAGCATACCTTTGCCCCTGAAGTGGACCCAGCCGGTTTAATAGATGATGAAGCTGAGTTTGAAGCTTTGAGCGGCATTGACTGGGCTTCGTCAACTTTCCAGGACAAAGCAGCCGACGGAGAAGCGGAGAAGGATAACCCGGAAGCTCCAAGCCCACGAACAGAGTGAACCGTATGGCGTTTATGATTTTTGCAAAACAATGCTTCATTATTCATACTCGGGGACTCTTGTAATAGGGTGGAAAAAACCTCTCAATTTTTTCATGCCTTCGTGCATGTTTATGGCGCTTAATACTTTCGTAAGCCGCCATCACTATATACTTCCAGCTTAGATTGATCTTTTATCTCCTTGATATCAAAATTACTTGTCTTACCCTGCTATCCTTTATGATCTCACCTGCTTATATGACCTACCCCATGTGAATAAGTTCAACTCCTGAAGGTTGGAACATATGATGTTCACTTGGCACTTAACAAGCAATGGTGATAAATATTAAGCCGAAAGAACCAATAAATCATCTCATAGTGCTTTCAAAGAGGTCTCAAGATAGTCAAAAACTATGCATATAAAATATAATGGATAATAAATAAAGGCTTCTGATTCGAATACGATCAGTAAACCGTTCCAAAGGGGTTAAGCTAAGATTCGGATACGATCATATAGCCCCCAGTGGCTTTGGCGATGCCGATCAAGTGGGTATCGACTGCTATGTTCTCTTTGGTTCGAATACGACCTATGTTTGAACAGGAAGCCCCCAAGTGACCATAAGAGTTGTTTAATGACGCTGATTCGAATACGATCCACGTCAGACCCAAAGGGGTTAAGCTATGATTCAAATATGATCAAGAAGCCCCCAAGTGGGTTTGGCAGTATGCCAATCAAGTGAGTATCGACAGCTATGTTCTCTTTGGTTCGAATACGACCTATGTTTGAACAGGAAGCCCCCAAGTGATCATGGCTAGATTCAGATATGATCATAAGCCGGACCAAAGGAAGAGCCGGATTCAGATATGATCTGATCCCTGTTGGTTGTTTCCACCATCTGACAAAAAAGACATATAGACTTTTGAGGGTAAAAAAGGACAGAGGTCCTGCTTTATTGCTTTATATAATATATACATCGTCAAAATATATACATCTTGAGAGCCGGTGGCTTAAGTATAGTAAGGCCGAAGATGGGCGATATTCCAAGGCCGGCGGGTCTCCTCCTCCAACTTACGTGACTCTTTGTGCTCTCGAATATCAATGAGGTAGTATGACCCGTTGTTCAGATTCTAGCTGACCACAAAGGGTCCTTCCCAAGGAGGGGATAGCTTGTGCATATCAGATTGATCCTGGATGAGCCGGAGCACTAAGTAGCCTTCCTGAAAGGTTCTGCTTCTGACCCAGCGGCTGTGATAGCGACGAAGGTCTTGCTGGTAAAACACTGAGCGGGCTATTGCCAAGTCTCGCTCCTCATCCAACAAGTCAAGTGCCTCTTGACGAGCTTTTTCATTATCAACCTCAACGTAAGCCGCCACACTGGGTGAATCGTGCCGGATGTCACTTGGCAGGACTGCCTCTGCTCCATAGACACTGAAGAAAGGTGTATAACCCGTGGGTCTGATAGGCGTAGTGTTGATGCTCCACAGCACAGAGGGTAACTCCTCCACCCAACAACCCGGAGTCCGCTGTAGGGGGACCAAGAGCCGTGGTTTGATATGTTGGAAATATGCCCTAGAGGCAATAATAAAAGTGTTATTATTATATTTCTTTGTTCATGATAATAGTCTTTTATTCATGCTATAACTGTATTATCCAGAAATCGTAATACACGTGTGAATACATAGACCACAATATGTCCCTAGTGAGCCTCTAGTTGACTAGCTCGTTGTGATCAACAGATAGTCATGGTTTCCTGGCTATGGACATTGGATGTCGTTGATAACGGGATCACATCATTAGGAGAATGATGTGATGGACATGACCCAATCCTAAGCATAGCACAAAGGTCGGTTAGTTCGTTTGCTAGAGCTTTTCCAATGTCAAGTATCTCTTCCTTAGACCATGAGATCGTGTAACTCCCGGATACCGTAGGAGTGCTTTGGGTGTACCAAACGTCACAACGTAACTGGGTGACTATAAAGGTGCATTACAGGTATCTCCGAAAGTGTCTGTTGGGTTGACACGGATCGAGACTGGGATTTGTCACTCCGTATGACGGAGAGGTATCTCTGGGCCCACTCGGTAATGCATCATCATAATGAGCTCAAGGTGACCAAGTGTTTGATCACGGGATCATGCATTGCGGTACGAGTAAAGTGACTTGCCGGTAACGAGACTGAACGAGGTATTGGGATACCGACGATCGAGTCTCGGGCATGTAACGTACCGATTGACAAAGGGAATTGCATACGGGGTTTGATCGAATCCTCGACATCGTGGTTCATCCGATGACAACATCGAGGAGCATGTGGGAGCCAACATGGGTATCCAGATCCCGCTGTTGGTTATTGACCTGAGGTCGTCTCGGTCATGTCTGCATGTCTCCCGAACCCGTAGGGTCTACACACTTAAGGTTCGGTGACGCTAGGGTTATCAGGAAGACAAGTATGTGATTACCGAATGTTGTTCGGAGTCCCGGATGAGATCCCGGACGTCACGAGGAGTTCCGGAATGGTCCGGAGGTAAAGATTTATATAAGGAAAGTGGTTAAACGGACACCGGAAAGTTTCGATGGCATACCGATATTGTACCGGGGCCACCGGAAGGGTTCCGGGGGTCCACCGGGTGGGGCCACCCCTCCCGGGGGGGGGCCACATGGGCTGTGTGGGAGAGGGAGCCAGCCCCTAGTGGGCTGGGCGCGCCTCCCCACCTAGGCCCATGCGGCTAGGGCAAGGGGAGGGGAAACCCTAAAGGGGGCGCCCCCCTAGCTTGGGGGGCAAGCCACCCCTCTTTCCCCTCTCCCTTTGGCCGCCGCCCCCCTCTAGGGTTTCCCCTAGAGGGCCGGCCCCCTTGCCCCTCTCCTCCTATATATAGAGGGGTGAGGGGAGGGCTGCATAACACAAGCCAAGGCGCAGCCCCTCCCCTCCCCAACACCTCTCCTCCTCCGTACGTGCTTGGCGAAGCCCTGTCGGAGAACTTCTGCACCAACTACACCACGCCGTCGTGCTGCCGTTGGAGCTGCCTTCCTCAACCTCTCCTTCCTCCTTGCTGGATCAAGACGGAGGAGACTTCGTCCGTCCCGTACGTGTGTTGAACGCGGAGGTGCTGTCCGTTCAGCACTTGGTCATCGGTGATCCGAATCACGACGAGTACGACTCCCTCATCACCATCCCCTTGAAAGCTTCCGCACTCGATCTTCAAGTGGTATGTAGATGCAAACTCACTCCCTTGACTCGTTGCTTAGATGAACTCATAGATGGATCTTGGTGAAACAGTAGGAAAATTTTTAATTTTCTGCAACATTCCCCAACAGTGGTATCAGAGCTAGGTCTATGCGTAGTTCTCTATTGCACGAGTAGAACACAATTTTGTTGTGGGCGTGGATCTTTTCAACTTGCTTGCCGCTACTAGTCTTATCTTGCTTCAGCGGTATTGTGGGATGAAGCGGCCCGGACCAACCTTACACGTACGCTTACGTGAGACCGGTTCCACCGACTGACATGCACTAGTTGCATAAGGTGGCTGGCGGGTGTCTGTCTCTCCCACTTTAGTTGGAGCGGATTCGATGAAAAGGGTCCTTATGAAGGGTAAATAGAAGTTGACAAGATCACGTTGTGGTTATTCGTAGGTAAGAAAACGTTCTTGCTAGAACCCAATTGCAGCCACGTAAAAGATGCAACAACAATTAGAGGACGTCTAACTTGTTTTTGCAGCAATTGTCATGTGATGTGATATGGCCAGAAGTTGTGATGAATGATGAATGATATATTGTGATGTATGAGATCATGTTCTTGTAATAGGAATCACGACTTGCATGTCGATGAGTATGACAACCGGCAGGAGCCATAGGAGTTGTCTTTATTTTTGTATGACCTGCGTGTCATTGAAGAACGCCATGTAAACTACTTTACTTTATTGCTAAACGCGTTAGTCATAGAAGTAGAAGTAGTCGTTGGCGTGACAACTTCATGAAGACACGATGATGGAGATCATGATGATGGAGATCATGGTGTCATGCCGGTGACAAGATGATCATGGAGCCCCGAAGATGAAGATCAAAGGAGCTATATGATATTGGCCATATCATGTCACTACTTTATATAATTGCATGTGATGTTTATTATGTTTATGCATCTTGTTTACTTAGATCGACGGTAGTAAATAAGATGATCCCTTATAACAATTTCAAGAAAGTGTTCCCCCTAACTGTGCACCGTTGCTAAAGTTCGTCGTTTCGAAGCACCACGTGATGATCGGGTGTGATAGATCCTTACGTTCACATACAACGGGTGTAAGACAGTTTTACACATGCAAAAACACTTAGGGTTAACTTGACGAGCCTAGCATGTACAGACATGGCCTCGGAACACGGAGACCGAAAGGTCGAACACGAGTCGTATGGAAGATACGATCAACATGAGAATGTTCACCGACGATGACTAGTCCGTCTCACGTGATGATCGGACACGGCCTAGTCGACTCGGATCGTGTAACACTTAGATGACTAGAGGGATGTCTAATCTGAGTGGGAGTTCATTCAATAATTTGATTAGATGAACTTAATTATCATGAACTTAGTCTAAAACCTTTTGCAAATATGTCTTGTAGATCAAATGGCCAACGCTCATGTCAACTTGAACTTCAACGCGTTCCTAGAGAAAACCAAGCTGAAAGATGATGGCAGCAACTATACGGACTGGGTCCGGAACCTGAGGATCATCCTCATAGCTGCCAGGAAACAATATGTCCTAGAAGGACCGCTAGGTGACGCTCCCGTCCCAGAGAACCAAGACATTATGAATGCTTGGCAGTCTCGTGCTGATGATTACTCCCTCGTTCAGTGCGGCATGCTTTACAGCTTAGAACCGGGGCTCCAAAAGCGTTTTGAGCATCACGGAGCATATGAGATGTTCGAAGAGCTGAAACTAGTTTTCCAAGCTCACGCCCGGGTCGAGAGATATGACATCTCCGACAAGTTCTATAGTTGTAAGATGGAGGAAAATAGTTCTGTCAGTGAGCACATACTCAAGATGTCTGGGTTGCACAACCGTATGACCCAGCTGAATATTAACCTCCCTGATGAGGCAGTCATTGACAGAATCCTTCAGTCGCTCCCACCAAGCTACAAGAGCTTTGTGATGAACTACAATATGCAGGGGATGGTAAAGACCATTCCTGAAGTATTTTCTATGCTGAAGTCAGCAGAGGTTGAAATCAAGAAAGAACATCAAGTGTTGATGGTCAATAAGACCACTAAGTTCAAGAAGGGCAAGGGTAAGAAGAACTTCAAGAAGGACGGCAAGGAGGTTGCCGCGCCCGGTAAGCCAGTTGCCGGGAAGAAGTCAAAGAATGGACCCAAGCCTGAGACTGAGTGCTTTTATTGCAAGGGGAAGGGTCACTGGAAGCGGAACTGCCCCAAATACTTAGCGGATAAGAAGGCCGGCAACACTAAAGGTATATTTGATATACATGTAATTGATGTGTACCTTACCAGTACTCGTAGTAACTCCTGGGTATTTGATACCGGTGCCGTTGCTCATATTTGTAACTCACAGCAGGGGCTGCGGAATAAGCGGAGACTGGCGAAGGACGAGGTGACGATGCGCGTCGGGAATGGTTCCAGAGTCGATGTGATCGCCGTCGGCACGCTACCTCTACATTTACCCACGGGATTAGTTTTGAACCTTAATAATTGTTATTTAGTGCCAAGTTTGAGCATGAACATTGTATCTGGATCTCGTTTAATACGAGATGGCTACTCATTTAAGTCTGAGAATAATGGTTGTTCGATTTATATGAGAGATATGTTTTATGGTCATGCTCCGATGGTCAATGGTTTATTCTTAATGAATCTCGAGCGTAATACTACACATATTCATAGCGTGAATACCAAAAGATGTAAAGTTGATAACGATAGTCCCACATACTTGTGGCACTGCCGCCTTGGTCACATTGGTGTCAAGCGCATGAAGAAGCTCCATGCTGATGGACTTTTAGAGTCTCTCGATTATGAATCATTTGACACATGCGAACCATGCCTCATGGGCAAGATGACCAAGACTCCGTTCTCCGGAACAATGGAGCGAGCAACCAACTTGTTGGAAATCATACATACCGATGTGTGCGGTCCAATGAGTGTTGAGGCTCGCGGAGGATATCGTTATGTTCTCACTCTCACTGATGACTTGAGTAGATATGGGTATGTCTACTTAATGAAACACAAGTCTGAGACCTTTGAAAAGTTCAAGGAATTTCAGAATGAGGTAGAGAATCAACGTGACCGAAAGATAAAATTCCTACGATCAGATCGTGGAGGAGAATACTTAAGTCACGAATTTGGTACACACTTAAGGAAATGTGGAATCGTTTCACAACTCACGCCGCCTGGAACACCTCAGCGTAACGGTGTGTCCGAACGTCGTAATCGCACTCTATTAGATATGGTGCGATCTATGATGTCTCTTACCGATTTACCACTATCATTTTGGGGATACGCTCTAGAGACAGCTACATTCACTTTAAATAGGGCACCGTCTAAATCCGTTGAGACGACACCGTATGAATTATGGTTTGGGAAGAAACCTAAGCTGTCGTTTCTAAAAGTTTGGGGATGCGATGCTTATGTCAAGAAACTTCAACCTGAAAAGCTCGAACCCAAGTCGGAAAAATGCGTCTTCATAGGATACCCTAAAGAAACCATTGGGTATACCTTCTACTTAAGATCCGAGGGCAAGATCTTTGTTGCCAAGAACGGATCCTTTCTGGAAAAAGAGTTTCTCTCGAAAGAAGTAAGTGGGAGGAAAGTAGAACTCGATGAAGTACTACCTCTTGAACGGGAAAGTAGTGCAGCTCAAGAAAATGTTCCTGTGATGCCTACACCAACTGAAGAGGAAAATAATGATGATGATCAAGGTACTTCGGATCAAGTTGCTACTGAACTTCGTAGGTCCACAAGGACACGTTCCGCACCAGAGTGGTACGGCAACCCTGTCCTGGAAATCATGTTGTTAGACAACGGTGAACCTTCGAACTATGAAGAAGCGATGGCGGGCCCAGATTCCAACAAATGGCTAGAAGCCATGAAATCCGAGATAGAATCCATGTATGAAAACAAAGTATGGACTTTGACTGACTTGCCCGATGATCGGCGAGCGATAGAAAACAAATGGATCTTTAAGAAGAAGACGGACGCGGATGGTAATGTCACCATCTATAAAGCTCGACTTGTCGCTAAGGGTTATCGGCAAGTTCAAGGGATTGACTACGATGAGACTTTCTCTCCCGTAGCGAAGCTTAAGTCCGTCCGAATCATGTTAGCAATTGCCGCATACTATGATTATGAGATATGGCAGATGGACGTCAAAACGGCATTCCTTAACGGTTATCTTAAGGAAGAACTGTATATGATGCAGCCGGAAGGTTTTGTCGATCCTAAGAACGCTAACAAAGTATGCAAGCTCCAGCGATCCATTTATGGGCTGGTGCAAGCATCTCGGAGTTGGAATATTCGCTTTGATGAGATGATCAAAGCGTTTGGGTTTATGCAGACTTATGGAGAAGCCTGCGTTTACAAGAAAGTGAGTGGGAGCTCTGTAGCATTTCTCATATTATATGTAGATGACATACTCTTGATGGGAAATGATATAGAATTCTTGGACAGCATTAAGGCCTACTTGAATAAGTGTTTTTCAATGAAGGACCTTGGAGAAGCTGCTTATATATTAGGCATCAAGATCTATAGAAATAGATCGAGACGCCTCATAGGTCTTTCACAAAGCACATACCTTGATAAGATTTTGAAGAAGTTCAAAATGGATCAGTCCAAGAAGGGGTTCTTGCCTGTATTGCAAGGTGTGAGATTGAGCTCGGCTCAATGCCCGACCACGGCAAAAGATAAAGAAGAGATGAGTGTCATCCCCTATGCTTCAGCCATAGGATCTATTATGTATGCCATGCTGTGTACCAGACCTGATGTAAACCTTGCCGTAAGTTTGGTAGGAAGGTACCAAAGTAATCCCGGCAAGGAACACTGGACAGCGGTCAAGAATATCCTGAAGTACCTGAAAAGGACAAAGGACATGTTTCTCGTTTATGGAGGTGACGAAGAGCTCGTCGTAAAGGGTTACGTCGACGCTAGCTTCGACACAGATCTGGATGACTCTAAGTCACAAACCGGATACGTGTATATGTTGAATGGTGGAGCAGTAAGCTGGTGCAGCTGCAAGCAGAGCGTCGTGGCGGGATCTACATGTGAAGCGGAGTACATGGCAGCCTCGGAGGCAGCGCATGAAGCTATTTGGGTGAAGGAGTTCATCACCGACCTAGGAGTCATACCCAATGCGTCGGGGCCGATCAAACTTTTCTGTGACAATACTGGAGCTATTGCCCTTGCGAAGGAGCCCAGATTTCACAAGAAGACCAGGCACATCAAGCGTCGTTTCAACTCCATCCGTGAGAATGTTCAAGATGGAGACATAGAAATTTGCAAAGTACATACGGATCTGAATGTCGCAGATCCGTTGACTAAACCTCTCTCGCGAGCGAAACATGATCAACACCAGAACTCTATGGGTGTTCGATTCATCACAATGTAACTAGATTATTGACTCTAGTGCAAGTGGGAGACTGTTGGAAATATGCCCTAGAGGCAATAATAAAAGTGTTATTATTATATTTCTTTGTTCATGATAATAGTCTTTTATTCATGCTATAACTGTATTATCCGGAAATCGTAATACACGTGTGAATACATAGACCACAATATGTCCCTAGTGAGCCTCTAGTTGACTAGCTCGTTGTGATCAACAGATAGTCATGGTTTCCTGGCTATGGACATTGGATGTCGTTGATAACGGGATCACATCATTAGGAGAATGATGTGATGGACAAGACCCAATCCTAAGCATAGCACAAAGGTCGGTTAGTTCGTTTGCTAGAGCTTTTCCAATGTCAAGTATCTCTTCCTTAGACCATGAGATCGTGTAACTCCCGGATACCGTAGGAGTGCTTTGGGTGTACCAAACGTCACAACGTAACTGGGTGACTATAAAGGTGCATTACAGGTATCTCCGAAAGTGTCTGTTGGGTTGACACGGATCGAGACTGGGATTTGTCACTCCGTATGACGGAGAGGTATCTCTGGGCCCACTCGGTAATGCATCATCATAATGAGCTCAAGGTGACCAAGTGTTTGATCACGGGATCATGCATTGCGGTACGAGTAAAGTGACTTGCCGGTAACGAGACTGAACGAGGTATTGGGATACCGACGATCGAGTCTCGGGCATGTAACGTACCGATTGACAAAGGGAATTGCATACGGGGTTTGATCGAATCCTCGACATCGTGGTTCATCCGATGACAACATCGAGGAGCATGTGGGAGCCAACATGGGTATCCAGATCCCGCTGTTGGTTATTGACCTGAGGTCGTCTCGGTCATGTCTGCATGTCTCCCGAACCCGTAGGGTCTACACACTTAAGGTTCGGTGACGCTAGGGTTATCAGGAAGACAAGTATGTGATTACCGAATGTTGTTCGGAGTCCCGGATGAGATCCCGGACGTCACGAGGAGTTCCGGAATGGTCCGGAGGTAAAGATTTATATAAGGAAAGTGGTTAAACGGACACCGGAAAGTTTCGGTGGCATACCGGTATTGTACCGGGGCCACCGGAAGGGTTCCGGGGGTCCACCGGGTGGGGCCACCCCTCCCGGGGGGGGCCACATGGGCTGTGTGGGAGAGGGAGCCAGCCCCTAGTGGGCTGGGCGCGCCTCCCCACCTAGGCCCATGCGGCTAGGGCAAGGGGAGGGGAAACCCTAAAGGGGGCGCCCCCCTAGCTTGGGGGGCAAGCCACCCCTTTTCCCTCTCCCTTTGGCCGCCGCCCCCCTCTAGGGTTTCCCCTAGAGGGCCGGCCCCCTTGCCCCTCTCCTCCTATATATAGAGGGGTGAGGGGAGGGCTGCATAACACAAGCCAAGGCGCAGCCACTCCCCTCCCCAACACCTCTCCTCCTCCGTACGTGCTTCGCGAATCCCTGTCGGAGAACTTCTGCACCAACTACACCACGCCGTCGTGCTGCCGTTGGAGCTGCCTTCCTCAACCTCTCCTTCCTCCTTGCTGGATCAAGGCGGAGGAGACGTCGTCCGTCCCGTACGTGTGTTGAACGCGGAGGTGCTGTCCTTTTAGCACTTGGTCATCGGTGATCCGAATCACGACGAGTACGACTCCCTCATCACCATCCCCTTGAAAGCTTCCGCACTCGATCTACAAGTGGTATGTAGATGCAAACTCACTCCCTTGACTCGTTGCTTAGATGAACTCATAGATGGATCTTGGTGAAACCGTAGGAAAAATTTTAATTTTCTGCAACGTTCCCCAACATGATACCCCTTAGGATCTCCTGATTAGCTCTTTCTGCTTGACCATTGGATTGAGGATGAGCAACAGCTGAAACGTCAAGCCGGATATTTTCTCGTTGACAGAACTCTTCCATGGCACCCTTGGAGAGATTAGTGCCATTATCAGTTATGATGCTGTGTGGAAAACCAAAATGAAAGATCACCTTTTTGATGAACTGAACCGCTGTGGCTGCATCACACTTACTGACCGGCTCTGCCTCAACCCATTTTGTGAATTTATCCACTGCCACCAGGAGGTGTGTCTTTTTATCCTTAGACCTCTTGAAAGGTCCCACCATGTCAAGCCCCCAGACTGCGAACGGCCAATTAATTGGAATCATCCTCAACTCTTGAGCCGGCACGTGAGCTCGTCGTGAGAATTTTTGACATCCGTCACATTTGCTGACAAGATCCTCTGCATCAGCATGAGCATTGAGCCGTCAACCAATAAAAACCATGACGGAAAGCCTTGGCCACAAGAGACTTTGAGCCGGCATGATGACCACAATCTCCTTCATGGATCTCTCGAAGTATCTCTTGACCCTCCGCAGGCGACACACAACGCTAGAATGCCCCTATGACATTAAGCTGATGTAACTCACCATTAACAATTGTCATGGATTTGGACCGCCTGATGATTTGTCTCGCCAAGGTCTCATCCTCAGGCAACTCTCCCAGGGTCATATAGGCCAAATATGGCAATGTCCAATCCAGGATGACGTGAAGCGTGGCCACCAACTGTGCCTCCGGGTCTGGCACTGCTAGTTCTTCCTCTGTAGGTACCTTGACAGAAGGATTATGCAAAACATCAAGAAAGGTGTTAGGCGGCACCGGCTTACGCTGAGATCCCAACCGGCTTAACGCATCAGCCGCCTCATTCTTCCTTCGATCAATGTGCTCCACTTGATACCCTTTGAAGTGCCCAGCCACAGCATCTACTTCACGATGGTAAGCCGCCATAAGGGAATCCTTAGAGTCCCACTTGCCTGACACCTGTTGAGCCACGAGATCTGAGTCGTCCAAGCACCTTACCCAGCTCAAATTCATCTCTTTGGCCATCCGGAGACCATGGAGCAAGGCCTCGTACTCAGCTGCATTGTTAGTACAGGGAAACATGAGCCGGAGCACATAACGAAATTTGTTACCTCGAGGGGAAGTTAAAACTACTCCAGCCCCTGAGCCTTCTAACTGCCTGGACCCATCAAAGTGAATAGTCCAATATGTATTATCTGGCTTCTCCTCAGGTGCCTGCAACTCTGTCCAATCATTGATAAAGTCCACCAAGGTTTGAGATTTAATAGCAGCACGGGACATATACTTCAAACCATAGGGCCCAAGCTCAATAGCCCACTTGGCGATTCGTCCTGTGGCCTCCCTGTTCTGAATGATGTCTCCCAAAAGGGCGGAACTTACCACCGTTATAGGATGACTTTGGAAGTACTGCTTCAGCTTCCGGTTTGCCATGAACACATCGTAAACAAGTTTCTGCCAATGTGGATATCTTTGTTTAGACTCAATGAGCACCTCGCTAACGTAGTAAACCGGCCGTTGAACCGAATGCTCCTTGCCTGCCTCCTTACGCTCCACCACAATGGCGACACTAACGGCTCGTGAGTTAGCAGCCACATATAACAGCAGTGGCTCTTTATCAATGGGAGCCGCAAGGACCGGTGGCTCAGACAACTGTCTCTTTAAATCTTCAAAGGCAGTGTTAGCAGCATCACACGAGACAAAGGTGTCTATATTCTTCATCATCTGATACAGCGGTAGGGCCTTCTCACCTAACCGGCTTATGAACTGGCTTAAAGCAGCAACACGACCCGCCAGTCGCTGAACATCATTGATGCACGCCGGTTTAGCCAAAGAGGTAATTGCCTTGATCTTCTCCGGATTAGCTTCAATACCTCTGTTTGAAACCAAGAAACCCAAGAGCTTGCCTGCAGGTACACCAAATACACACTTTTTCGGGTTAAGCATCGTTTTATAAACCCGGAGATTATCGAAGGTCTCCTTCAGGTCAGATATCAAGGTTTCCTTCTCTCTGGACTTCACCACGATATCATCCACATAAGCATGAACATTGCGCCCAATTTGATCGTGGAGATAGTTCTGTACACATTGCTGATAAGTCGCCTGAGCACTCTTGAGCCCAAATGGCATAGATACATAACAGAAGGCTCCAAACGGAGTGATGAAAGCTGTCTTCTCCTGGTCCTTAACTGCCATCTTGATCTGATGATAACTAGAGTAAGCATCCAAAAAGCTTAAATGCTCACAACCCACCATAGCATCAATGGTTTGATCAATACGGGGGAGAGCAAAGGGATCAGCCGGACAAGCCTTATTTAAGTCCGTGTAATCCACACACATCCGCTAGGTGTCGTTCTTCTTGAGCATGAGCACCGGGTTAGCCAACCACTCAGGGTGAAAAACTTCAACAATAAATCCAGCGGCTAAGAGCCGAGAGACTTCCTCTCCAATAGCTTGCCGCCTCTCTTAGTTGAATCGTCAAAGAAACTGCCTGACCATCTTATACTTCGGATCAATATTGAGAGTATGCTCAGCGAGTTCTCTCGGTACACCTGGCATGTCAGAAGGTTTCCATGCAAAGATGTTCCGGTTCTCATGGATGAACTCGATGAGCGCGCTTTCCTATTTAGAATCCAAATTGGCACTGATGCTGAACTGCATAGCTGAATCACCCGGACTGAAATCCACAAGCTTGGTTTCAGCAGCCGACTTAAACTTCATCGTCGGGTCATGCTCGGTGGTTGGCTTTTTTAGAGAGGTCATATCTGCCTGGTCAACATTGTTTTGATAAAACTTCAGTTTCTTCGCTGCACAAACAGACTTAGCATAAGCCGTGTCGCCCTCCTCACATTTCAGGGCTACCTTCCGACTTCCATGCACGGTGATGGTACATTTGTGACCCGGCATCTTAAGCTGCAGGTAAACATAGCACGGTCGTGCCATGAACTTGGCATAAGCCTGCCGTCCAAACAGAGCATGATATGGACTCTTGATTTTGACCACCTCAAAGGTTAGTTTTTCAGCTCTGGAGTCATACTCATCTCCAAAAGCCACTTCCAGTTCAATCTTGCCAACTGGGTATGCCGACTTGCCAGGGACCTCTCCATGAAAAACAGTGTTGGACATCTTCAAATTCTTATCAGTTAACCCCATACATTGAAAGGTCTCATAATAGAGGATATTGATGCTGCTACCCCCGTCCATGAGTACCTTAGTGAATTTATAGCCACCAACCTGAGGTGCTACCACCAAGGCTAACTGACCCGGATTATCAATCCGGATGGGGTGATCTTCCCTGCACCACACAATGGGTTGTTCTGACCACCTCAAATAACGGGGAACCGCCGAGTCAATAGAATTTACAGCCCTCTTATGAACCTTCTGGTCACGTTTGCACAAGCTAGTGGTAAACACGTGATACTGCCCACTATTTAGCTACTTCGGATGGCTTTGATAACCCGACTGCTGCTGCTGTTGTTCCCCTTGACCAGATTGTTGCTGATTATGACCGCCCTGATGTCCCTAAAAGCCGGAACTTGAACCGCCACCCGGGCCATGAAAATCGCCAGCTCCTGAGCCGCCGCCCGACCCATGATTGCCATCAAATGTGTTAGAATTCTTAAAAGCCTTCATAATCGCACAATCTTTCCATAAGTGGGTGGCGGGTCATTCCCGGGTGCCGTGTTTCGGGCACGGCTCATTGAGTAGCTGCTCAAGAGATGGGCCTGACCCGCCATATCGGGGCGGCTTGCCCTTACGTCTCTTATTGTTATCCTGCGCATTGGCATTGGCTACAAACTCCGGGTTACCCTCGGCCTTACGCTTGTTGCCCCCTTCATTCGTTGGGTTATGCTGTTGTCCCTTCCCCTTGCTGTTCTTGTTTCCCTCCCCTGTCTTTTCCTCATCAGACGCAGGGTCCTTGGTACTATCAGAGTCAGCGTATTTGACTAAAGCGGCCATCAGCATACCCATATCATTGCAATCACGCTTAAGGCGCCCCAGCTTCTGTCTCAGCAGCTCAAAGCGACAATTATTTTCCAACATAAGGACTGCAGAGCCAGCATCCATCTTGTCAGATGAATGTATTATCTCCTTAACCCGGCGTACCCAGTGAGTCGTGGACTCACCCTCCTCATGCTTACAATTTGTCAAATCCACAATCGACATGGATTGCTTGTAAGTGTCCTTGAAGTTCTGGATGAAACGGGCTTTTAGCTCTGCCCAGGAATCAATGGAATTGGGGGGCAAGCCCTTTAACCAGGACCGGGCCGTTCCATCTAACATCATTGTGAAGTACTTAGCCATTGCTGCATCGCTGACCTCCAACAGCTCCAAGGCCATCTCATAGCTCTCGATCCACGCTCCAGGCTGTAAGTCGGTCGTGTAATTTGGCACCTTTCGAGGTCCCTTGAAGTCCTTGGGAAGGCGTACATTACGCAGAGCCGGCACCAAACAAGGAACACCGCCGGTTCTAGTGGCCACTCCCTTCTCAACGGAAGCTATCGGATACTCTGGGAAATCTTGATGAGCCGTCTGTTGAGCCACTAGCTGAGACGCCCGCTCGTTCTCCTGACATACCCGATCTTGTACCGGGTTATAGCCACCGGGCTGGTTCCGGCTCTGGGCATTGCTCGACAAAGCTTTTGACTCCATGTGCCTGCTGTAACTTGGACTCTAGTTTTGACGAGGTGTTGCTAACCAAGGCGGAGGAGTTGAGTGAATCCTGTCCCGACTATAAGAATAAGTCTCTTGCTGAGCCAGGGCCGTCTGGACAAGTTCCCTGATCCTCTGGGTCTCCACCGTTGTTGGATCATCACCGTCCATTGGGAGAGCCGCCAGACGCGCTGATGCTGCGATTAAGTTCTCCATGGGGTTGGAAAAGTTACCCGGCGGTATCGGTACGTAACGAGGCGGCGCCATGTTCCCATGAGGAGGTACCATCTCCCGAGGCTGAGCCGGTCCTCCTGTTTCGGTTGTCATAAACTCGGTCATTTCAGAGTGGACCCCACAACCTCCTCTCAAGTGCCTATTTTTAAACAGCTGTCCGCCCAAAAAATCGAATGGACCCCACAACCTCAGAGTTGGTTCGTTCAAGAGGATGTGGGATCGTAGGCTGGCAACCTAGAATCAGAAGGAGCCCGTGAGAGGAGGTAGGATCGAAGGGAGCGATTCGTTCGGGACGAGGGGGCTCGTGTGGTAGTTTTGCAATCTGCCACACAGTTGACAGTTATCATAGTCCTTACTTTTTGGTGTGTTTAATTCCGGAGCGGAACTTGTAGTTTCTCTATAGATGTGGTGGTTGTTTTATATTTATAAAGCGGTATGAAAGGAAAGCTTGACTAGAGAGGAATTACTTGCTTGGTTCTTCTTAACAAAAAGGCAATAAAACAATAAGCTACCAGCAAATTAGGCTGTAAAAATAATAGAAACTAGACGATGCCCCGTGTGTTGTGACGGGATTTTGTATGAAATAAACATTGCGCTGAACTAATCATCTAGCTGATGTCTTTACAATTTCTCTTGTAGTAAGATAAGTTGTTTATCAATATTTTACAAATAAATAACTAAAGAAAACATATCTCTATCTATAAGTTTAAAGTTGGACCCAAAAATTGCATGCAAGACTCACTTTTCTTTCATGTATAGAGCACCCGGGGTATTATGCTATGAGCTGCATGCATGCGTCAGTTTTTTTCTTGATTAAAACACACATAGGCGGCAGTTACAGCATGTATGCGTTATTTACTAAATATGACAGGTGCAGCGGCTCTCATTGTGTAGATCAGACGGATATTGTTAATTGATCTACTATATTCAAGGGCTAAATTATTTTGGATGATGTGGCTCAAGGAGAAGCGAGAGAATTCCTTGTCAAATTAAGGGCTAGCTATTTAGATATAGTAGATATGTCAAATAGACCAACAGATTTTGGCATGGTTGCCTTGCATCAAACTTTAGTAAAGATACATGTGCGCATCATAGTGATGCAGAGACCTAGGGTTTCATCCTAATTTTTGGAGAAAACAATCGAGCTGATTGACAATGTTGACTCTTTTACGCACAGTTCAGTAGGCAACAAATGATTCGGCAGGTATTATTTCAGAGCGTTGACAGCCATGGTCGCGAACGGGATAACAGCAGCAGCGACGCAGAGATGGGCACAGAAAGAAGCAACACTAGCAGCCTTCTCCATGGCACGCGACGGTGCCGCCGTGTGCGTCAAGAGCCTCCATCCGAGGCCGGTGATTACAGCTGCCGCGGTAAGGGCAATGAACGCATGGCTGTAGTTGTTGAGCGAGCTGTTACTAAAGGTTGGCACCGAGACCGCCAAGAAGCCTGTGAACGTGACCTTGGTGAGCTCCATGGACGCCAGCTTAACTTGTCCCCGTCCGTTTCCCCCGTCCCCGTCGAGAATTAGGAACAGCCACACCATGAATGAAACAAGCGGCGGAATGAACACTAGCCACGCTAGCTCTTTCAGCGCCGCTGACGCGATCAAGAACACGGTCATGGCGATGGCGATGGCCAGAACGACGTTCAGTATCTCGACGGCGCGGCACATGTTGGTGCTCTCGCCATTGTCAGCGATCAGCGGGGGGACTGCCCCCAGGAGCATGATGAAGACGCCCACGACGCAGGTGATGAAGCTCACCCCAAGCGAGACAACATGCAGGCGATCCAGCCCCTCGGCGCTGCTGCTATGCCCCTCCAGTGCCAGTGTAAGACAATAGGCTTTGGGGGGAACCGGCACAACCCTCTAGGGGTGGCCTATCACATATATATATAATGAGGTGATATACAACGTTACAATATACACATGTAAATACAGTCTAACACCCTCCCTCAACCTTAGCCACTTTCTAATGAATCTAGAAGGGTAAGATTGCGCCTGCAAGTCTCAAACTGTGGCAAAGGCAATGGCTTGGTGAAGATGTCAGCAAGTTGATCCTTGGAAGAAATAAACTTGATCTGTAGTTGCTTCTGAGAGACACGTTCACGCACAAAGTGATAGTCAACTTCAATGTGTTTCGTTCGGGCATGGAATACCGGATTTGCAGAAAGGTATGTAGCACCGATGTTATCACACCAAAGAACAGGAGGCTGTGGTTGGGGTATACTTAACTCCTGAAGCAAGGACTGTACCCAGATAATCTCTGATGTGGCATTGGCCACAGCCTTATACTCAGCCTCAGTACTGCTACGCGAGACAGTAGCCTGTTTCCGAGCACTCCAGGCAATCAGGTTAGAGCCAAAGAAGACAGCATAACTCCCCGTGGATCGCCTGTCATCCGGATTGCCAGCCCAGTCTGCATCAGAATATGCTGAAAGACAACCAGAGTCAGACGGCCGAATATGCAAACCATGAGCCACCATGAAACGAATATAGCGCAAAATCCGCTTAACAGCAGACCAATGAGTGTCACGGGGTGACTGCAGATACTGGCAGACTCGATTAACAGCATAGGAAATGTCTGGTCGCGTGATCGTCAAGTACTGGAGCCCACCAACAATACTCCGGTACTCGGTCGCATCAGAAGAAGAAAGAAGCACACCATCAACAGCATTGAGCTTATCAGTGGTAGACATGGGTGTAGTCGTCGGTTTGCACTTAAGCATCCCAGCTCGCTGCAACAAATCCAGAGAGTACTTCTTCTGCGTCATAACAAGGCCAGCAGCACGAGAAGTAACCTCCACACCAAGAAAGTAATGAAGCTTCCCAAGGTCCTTGACCGCAAAATCAGCACCAAGTGAGCGAACAAGCGCAGTAGCAGCCGACTGAGAGGAACTGACCAAAATGATATCATCTACATAGACCAACAAGTATATAGTAACCTCAGGCCTTTGAAGAAGAAACAATGAGGAGTCAGCAGTTGATGATGCAAAACCATGAGCACGAAGAGCCATTGCAAGATGAGCATGCCAAGCACGAGGAGCCTGCTTCAGACCATAAATTGCCTTGGACAGACGACAGAGATGATCAGGGCAATCCGGATCAGAGAAACCCGGAGGCTGGCGCATGTAAACCTCCTCCGCCAAGACACCATGAAGAAAAGCATTTTGAACATCAAGCTGACGAAGAAACCAACCTCGAGTAACAGCCGGAGAGAGAAGAAGTCTGATGGTAGTAGGCTTGACCACTGGACTGAAGGTGTCTTCATAGTCAAGTCCAAAACACTGTCGAAATCCACGAGCAACCAGACGAGCCTTATAGCGCTCAATGGACCCATCAGAATGCGTCTTCACTTTGAAAACCCATTTGGAATCAATGACATTTACACGTGATTGTGGAGGAACAAGAGTCCATGTCTGATTGCGAAGAAGCGCTTGATACTCCTGCTCCATGGCCTCTCTCCAATGAGGAATGCGCATAGCAGCTTGATACGTGCGTGGCTCAGAGGATGGATCTGCGAGAGCAGCAGACATGCACGCCGCTAACCAAGCAACTGTGCCATCGTGACGTTGCTTAGGCTGAAAAATGCCACTCCGACTGCGCGTATGTGGACGTAGAGCAGCAGCAGGAGCCGGCGGAGGCGAAGGTGACGGAGGCGTGACGGTCGCCGGAGATGCAGGAATCACCTCAGGCGAGCTCGGGACAGACGACTCCGGGCTGCATGGCGAAGACTGGCCCGACGACAGGGGCTCAGAGGCCATGGGCGAACCGAGGGTGGGCGAGGCCAGCTCCGGTGACACCGGCCCAGACGGCCTTGGCGAGGCGAGAGCAGGCGAGGCCGGCCCTGGTGAGAAGGGCCCAGACACCCTGGGCGAGGCAGGGGCGGGCGAGGCCAGGCCTGGTGATGACTGCCCCGACGCCCTGGGCGAGACGGGGACCGAGGAGGCCGGCCCAGTCGGCGGGGTTGCAGGGCGCGACGATGGCGAAGGCAGCCCAGAAGCCAGAGGCTACCGGGCCAGGACGTCGAGCGGCCGTGCATGAGCACGGAAACCAAGGCCATGCAGGGGCGCCATGTGCTCCTCATGCACAACAGAAGGTGCCGAGGATGAAGGCGATGGCGACGAAGAAGAAGATGGCGCTTCCAGAATCTCCAAACGAGCCCCACGACCAGTGCCTGCACCATGGTTAGGCAACAATAGAGGAGAATATGCAACATCATCAAATTGGTCAGAAGCAACAGAGGATGAATGCATGATAGGTGGCTCGGTAGTGGACACAGGGAGTTTGGCAAAGGGAAAAACATGCTCATCAAACACAACATCCCGAGAGATGTAGACACGATTAGTGGGAACATGAAGACATTTGTATCCTTTATGAAGAGAGCTATAACCAAGAAAAACACACTTCTTGGAATGAAACTCGAGCTTACGCTTGTTATATGGACGGAGATGGGGCCAGCAAGCACACCCAAACACCTTGAGAAAGGTGTAGTCCGGTTGTTCATTAAGGAGAACTTCAATGGGAGTCTTCATATTCAAAACACGAGTAGGAGTACGATTGATGAGAAAACATGCAGTGGTGAAAGCATCACTCCAAAAACGAAACGGAACAGATGCATGGGCCAAAAGAGTCAGACCAGCTTCAACAATGTGACGATGCTTACGTTCTACTGAACCATTCTCCTGATGTGTATGTGGACATGCTACACGGTGAGTGATCCCAAGCGACTGAAAGAAGGAGTTGAGGTTGTGATACTCGCCACCCCAGTCCGACTGAACATGAACAATTTTGTGCTTGAGAAGGCGTTCAACATGTTTTTGGAACTGAACAAAAATGTCAAACACATCAGATTTACGTTTGATAAGATAAAGCCAGGTAAAGCGGCTGTAAGCATCAACAAAACTGATATAATAATTATGACCACTAACAGAAGTCTGAGCAGGACCCCATACATCTGAAAACACAAGTTCTAAAGGATGTTTCACCTCACGACTGGACTCCGAAAAAGGAAGTTGATGACTCTTCCCCTGCTGACAAGCATCACACACTGCTACATCTTTATTACTAGACACACTAGGAAGCTCATGACGACGCAAAACATGCCGGACAATAGGTGTGGCCGGGTGACCAAGACGAGCATGCCACTGTGACGGAGATACCCGATCTCCACTGAAGACGCGAGCGACGCCAGGATGCTCCAGACGATAGAGACCTTGGCAGAGCCGCCCACTAAGAAGAATGTCCCTCGTGCCCCGATCCTTAATAAAAAGATCAAAAGGATGAAATTCACAAAGCACATTATTATCACGAGTGAGTTTAGGAACTGAAAGAAGATTACGTGTCACAGATGGAACTCGAAGAACATTGCGAAGTTGAAGACTCCTATTGGCATGTCTAGTGAGAAGTGATGCTTGACCAATATGAGAAATGTGCATACCTGCTCCATTGGCGGTGTGGATCTTGTCGGAGCCATGGTAGGGTTCACGAGTGTGAAGCTTCCCCATCTCACTGGTCAGGTGCTCTGTCGCCCCAGAGTCCATGTACCAGTGGGGATCAATGGAGTAGGACTGAGTGTGTCCCTGTGGCTTCTGCGGCGGCGGACGATCAACCATGGCGACCTGACGAGCAAAGTTGCGTGTATCCTTCCCGTCATTGTCAAGACCAAGAAAACCCCGCTGAAAGCGCTTGTGACACTTCGAGGCCCAGTGCCCATCGCGACCACAAAGCTGGCACACACGTGGACCGCCAGCCCCTGGTAGAGTCGCAGTAGGAGGAGGGGCCGAGGCGGGTGGTGGTGACTGCCCCGAAGAAGCCCTGAATGAAGCAGAGGAGCGACCACCCTTGGTGGCGGCGTTTGCCGAGAGGGCGCCGTTGCCCCTGGATCGGCGCGTCTCGACTCGTTGCTCAGTAAGCAGGAGGCGTGAAAAGACCTCGTGTGCTGGCATGGGCGTGGAGCTGCCCCTCTCATTGATGATCTCGACTAGGGCGTCATACTCCTCATCAAGACCATTGACAATAAACGAGTTGAACTCGGAGTCGGTGAGGGGTTGTCCAATGGAGGCCAGCGTGTCGGCGAGACTCTTGACTTTGTTGTAGAACTCAGTGGCGGTGGAGTCAAGCTTCTGACACTCCCCAAGTTGGCGACGGAGCCCAGATACACGAGCCTGCGACTGTGCCGCAAACGAGCGCTCAAGAATAGTCCATGCCTCGTGGGACGTCTTGGCGAAGACAACAAGCCCAGCAACGGCCGGAGAGAGCGACCCCTGGATGGAGGAGAGGTTCGCCTGATCCTGCCCTGTCCAGACACGGTGAGCCGGATTATAGACCGGACCATGCACGCTGTCAACCAGCGCAGGAGGGCAAGGGAGAGAGCCGTCGACATAGCCAAGCAGGTAGTGACTCCCAAGAAGTGGAAGAACCTGCACGCGCCAGAAGATGTAATTGTCCGACGACAACTTGATGGTGATGAGATGGCCGAAGTGAAACGGCGGCGGCGGCTGCGATCCCATCGAGGAGACTGGCTGAGGTGAGAACACCGTGAAGACAGTCGGAGGGGCAGCCGGCGCGGTGACAGAGGGCGCGATGGCCGCGGTTGACGCCGCGAAGCCTGCCAGCGCGACGTCCTCCGCCACCAGCGGCGCAGTGGCCGAGGGCGCGACAGCCGCGGTTGACGGGGCGGCGGTGGTGTGGGCCACAAGCGCCTGCCCGGGCGAAGTAGCAGCCGGCGGGAGCGCGAAGAGGGAGCCGACGCTCCGTGTCCCGATCGGCGCCTGAAGGGAGGCGGCATCCAGCGGCCTCGAGAGAAGTGCCGCGAGGGAGGCCGGCAGAAAACCGGTGGCGGTGGAGC
>NC_057795.1:100882649-100884865 GCF_018294505.1 Triticum aestivum
TAGGCTTTGGGGGGAACCGGCACAACCCTCTAGGGGTGGCCTATCACATATATATATAATGAGGTGATATACAATGTTACAATATACACATGTAAATACAGTCTAACAGCCAGGCCTTCCAAACCCAGGAACAGGATAGCAGTGACCGCAGCCGAGAAGTCCAAAGATCTTTCGAGTGCATCCTCGCAGCCTTGGTACCTGGTCTCATCGATCATCGGGCCGTTTTTCACCGACCAGTAGCAGCGCCACAAGGTGAGAGCCACGAAGGGGATCAGGAATAAGAGGTACAGAAGATTCTTCATGCTGATGAGAAGTAGAATGCCGCAGGCAAGCGCCATTTGGAGCAGAGCGCAGAGGTGGATGAGAAGCTTCGAGGCACCAAATAAGCACCTTGAAAGTTTTGGGTACAAGTCGACCAAGTTCTTTGATCCACAGAGACAGAGGAACGGGAAAATACCGGCCTCCAGTGTGACCGCTGCGAGTGGGGAAATGCTGCCCCGAACAAATCTGTTTCCCTCGGTCTTCAGGTTAACCTGGCCGAATGCTATGGCGAGCAGAACCGGGCACACCATGATCAAGATGCCCTCTGCGAAAGCTCTGGCGCGGTTCTTCAGGGCATCCTGATGAACAGAGAGAACAGCAATGAGATCATTAATTTGGGCAATGTGCGAAACACAGAAGAACATTTTTGTTTGAGACAAAACAAATATGATTATTTCTAGCACAGATATACACATATTTAGATAATGGAAAAGATCTTCCTTCCAGTCTTTGCATCATATGGTTATGGCACAACAGAGCAGCAAACGAGAAAATAAATGGCATATCTTGGATTTTTTCTTTTCTTCGCACCGAGGCATGCATATCTTAGTTCTCTGATCATAGATACATATCTCCTTGCCCCGCTGCCAAATGATAATTAACCGGGCATTCCTTTGCTGTTTGAGCTAGGGGCTTTTGATGAGAAGGTACATGAATGCTCGTTTTGCACTTTGCCTTGCTTTAGTAAATCTGATACTTTCTGCAAAGTAAACTGTAGCTGATATCCGGTGCTAGTGATGCATCATCAGTTGATAAAAGTTTCGCTTTGGAGTTGGGACAATACTAGAGGGAGGAGGACAAACTGTGATTTTGATGCGACGCATACTGTATATTTTTTGCCTGTTACATGAAGCAGATTGAACACTATAATCGCAGAACGGATTTTGGAAACAAAACGATGAAATGATAGCTTAGTGCATTAGTTTCTTCCATCAAAATGGGGAAAAACTGACAACAGTGACGATTCAGTTGCTTCAAAGATGGAGACTTACCATCTCAAGCTTCCCGGAGGATATGATGGCAGACTTAAAACTCCACCGTAGTACGTACTCTATCTGCAAGGGGGAGAAATCACAGCCGAATGAAACATGGAAGAAAGAGCAATGGTCGAAGGGAGACGGAGCAATCCAAAAACGCGTAGGATGACGTTACGCTGGTTGAACCTTTAATGCTTGTTTTTTTGGTGCTTCAGTGCTGCTGCCTGTGTATATATAGCTGGCAACATCTAGAACTGTTAGCTCGCAATCGATTGAACTGAGATTGGAATGCTTGTGCAGCCGCGTTCTCGGAAATTGCTGGTGAAGACGAGGAACTCTCGGTCAAGTCAACGTTGATGTGGGGAAACGGATCCTGTAGTCTATGATATCCTGGGAAATGCTTGTTTATGTTTCCTGTGTCCCTTGTGTGATAAAAAATCCAGCCGGCCGGCCGGCAACAAAGAAAACCATAATAGGGTTAGGTTTTACTCCCTCGGTTCCTAAATACAAGTGATTTCAACACGGACTACGTACGAAACAAAATGAGCGAATAAACACTATAAAATATGTCTATATACATCTGTATATAGTTTTTATTGTAGCTCAGATTTGTAACATGATATTTCGAATCAGCACCACAACCTTCCTACAAAAATCTACCTCAGAATCTCTCAAGTTCAGCATAAACTCCCCCCGCCCCCACCTTAGGCATTCCTACCCCAACTGAGTGTAATACTTCCTTTTTCTAAAAAACTGAGTGTAATACTTGTAGCGAATATAAGTAGTGTCAAAGTCTACACTGGCTTAGCTCTGCAGATGTTTTTCAGGACGAAGACGGTGATACGATACCACTCGACAGGGATGATAAGATTCGCTCATAGCATAGGTGGAAGAGTAAAACACAGTGATGACAAGGTT
>NC_057795.1:100885205-100894637 GCF_018294505.1 Triticum aestivum
AGGCGATTCTAATACCGCTTACTTCCAAGCAATCGCTAATGGACGGCGTAGGAAGTGCTCCATCCCGTGCCTCTGGGAAGGGGACACCCTTCTGGAGCACCCGGATGAGATTAGGGCCCATATTTACTCCTTTTTTAAGGGGCTTTTCTCGGCGGAACCCGGGGTAGGGTTTCTTTGGCGGACCTGGCCCCTAGCGGACAAAGTATCTGACAATGAGAACGCGGAGCTAACTATCCCGTTCTCGCCGGAAGAGGTGGGGATGGCGATCGCCTCTATGAAGGCGGGGTCGACACCGAGGCCGGACGGCCTGCCGGTTGCCTTCTTCCAGAAGTTCTGGAATGCCCTAAAACTTGTGATCATGCCAATGTTCCATGAATTCTACATCGGAACATTTCACATGGCGCGAATAAATTTTGGTGTTATCACCTTGATCCCCAAAGTATTTGGGGCGATGGACATTCACCAATTCAGACCTATCACAGTTATCAACGTTCTAGAGCGCATCTTCTCTAAAGTTTGCGTGATTAGACTCGCGCCAGTAGTTGAGAGGATGAATCACCCTCTTCAGACAACTTTCTTGAAAGGGAGACGAATCCATGATGGGATTTTGTCCCTTCACGAGATTGTGCACGAGGTGCGATCGCGTGGCCAGAAGGGTGTCTTTCTCAAGCTGGACTTCCAGAAAGCCTATGATTGGCTAGACTGGGACTTCCTGCGGCTAGTTATGCAGCGTAGAGGCTTCGAGGACAGATGGTGCAACTGGATTATGCAGTTGGTACAGTCTGGTAAGACTGCGATTAACATTAACAGCGATGTGGGGCCGTTCTTCTCGTCCTCTGCGGGAGTGAAGCAAGGGGATCCGATATCCCCCCCTTCTCTTCAATATCGCCGTGGACGCTCTGGCAGGCATCCTAGACAAAGCTAGGAGGGCCGGCCACCTCTCGGGTGTTGTTGGTCACCTCATTCCGGGAGGAGGGGTCACCCATCTCCAATACGCCGATGACACCATGATTATGGTGGAGGAATCCACACTTGACATAGTTAATCCTAAGTTCCTACTCCTTTGCTTTGAGGCGATGTCGGGACTCAAGATTAACTTTGACAAGAGCGAGGTCGTCGTTTTAGGATATCCCGCTGAGGAGCAACAAAGGATCATGAATAATCTAAACTGTAGACTATCCTCATTCCCGATGACCTATTTGGGGATGCCGTTGGCTGACTCCAAGATCTTATCTAGTGCGTTCGATCCTCTAGTGGATTGAGTGACAGGCCGGGCTGAACCCTGACGAGGACGGTTTACCTCCAAAGGGAGCAAATCGATCCTTATTAGCGCCAACCTTGCGAGCCTCCCCATGTTCATGATGGGGATGTATATCCTTCCAGAGGGCATTCATAGTGCCTTCGATAGGCGCGAGGTTCTTTTGGCAGGCAGCCAATGGCCGCCAAAAGTACCACATGGTTAAATGGGCGGATATTTGCATGCCCAAGGACCGAGGTGGACTGGGCATCATTGCCTCCCGTCGTATGAATGTGGCGCTCATGTTAAGATGGGTTTGGCGCATCTTACGAGGCGAGGGAGGATTATGGCTACAGCTCATTCAAGCGAAATACCTGAAGGGAGACCCGCTCTTAGCATGCAACCAGACGGAAGCCTCACAATTCTGGCGAGCCATCCAAAGGATAAAGGATGACATCTGCCTAGGGATCTCCTTCTCCTTAGGGAACGGGAAAGGGATCCAATTCTAGTTGGATCCCTGGCTGGATGCGGAACCCCTACACGTTTCCTTCCCTGGCTTATTCTCGATATGTGCGGATCCGTCTGTCCTAGTGGCTACGGCCTTCCAAGCTGGACAGTGGAACATCGGGTTTCGTCGCACCTTTGGACAAGCAGAGAATAACAACTGGACTAGGCTGCGGCTTGCTCTCCCGCTCGTGCTCTTGGACTATCCGGACACGGTATCCTGGCGGCTTGCGCCAACGGCGGAGTTTTCTGTGAGCATGACATACCATGCCCTTTACCCATCACAGGCCACTTCTTGGCTGTCCCCATTATGGAAAGCCTCCGTCTCTTTAAAGATTAAGATTTTTGTTTGGCAATTACTACAGGATCGCCTCCCCTCAGGGACAGAGGTTCTTAAGCGGCACAGACCTGGTGATGGTTTATGCCCTCTCTGTGCGGTACCTGAGACCGGGACACATATCCTCTTCTCATGTACTGCGGTGAGGGTACTTTGGACGTACGTCCGCGAGGCGTTGGGGCCTGAATGGGAGGCCCTAAATCTCGCGGAGTTTCTCCAACAGAGAGCTTTACAGCCGTCACGTTACCGCCGCCTATTTTTGGCTTATTTTTGCGGTGATGGCATGGAATCTTTGGACGACTAGGAATAAGATGGTGATAGAGAAGGTTTTTCCAAGGAAGGCGTCTGACTCCTTTGAATTCCTTGCTTTCCTGCAGCATTGGCACCCGCTCTCGAGGCAGCGTGAT
Source organism: Triticum aestivum (assembly GCF_018294505.1). NCBI lineage: Eukaryota > Viridiplantae > Streptophyta > Magnoliopsida > Poales > Poaceae > Triticum > Triticum aestivum. Next base: position 100,887,691 of record NC_057795.1, read on the forward strand.
CGCAACCATCTTGGCTTGATGATGGATGCGCTCCTGGCTTCGGCGCGTCGACTATTATCCGCGTAGTGCCGCTTCGCGGCCGCCACTAGGTGGCTTTTTTTTCTATTTCTTTTATGCTTTCTTGGGCTTGATTGTGCTGTGACCCCAGCCGTAGTTTGTCGAGTGTTGTTGAACTTGGATTGTATGGACCGTTGCTTTATTTATAAAACGGGGCGAAAGCCTATTTCGAGAGAAAGAGTAAAACACATGTGATGTGATGGAGGCTTCTAAAAATGGTGATGGCTGCATTTTTCTTTCCTTTTTGAGCATCATACTCTCTCCGTTTCTAAATATAAGTTTTTCTACAGACTCCACTACGGACTATATACGGAGCAAAATGAATGAATCTACACTTCAAAATACATATATATACATCTGTATGTAGTCTGCACTGAAATCTCTAAAAAGACTTGTATTTAAAAACGGAGGGAGCATTTATCAAGGAAAAAAGTACATGAAACCTCTAAAAAACCACACAAAAACTATATACCAGCCATCTTTCTTCCTTCGCTTATGCATCGCCAACCGAAGCTTAAAACATACACACTACAAAGCCACTTAGCATTGCGCAACCAAAACATATCATCACTGACGCGCATGCGGCCCGTTAGTGCTTCCAGGCCGTGATGGTTTGATCATCATAAACGAGCCTCCTGACCAATTAGCAATGAATAACCAGAGATGGAGCCGGCAGGAGGCGAACTGGGGCCATGGCTCCCCCATACTAGAAAAAGTTCTTCAAACTATCCCTAGATAATATGTGGATTTGCAGAGTTAAAAGCATAAATCTTTTATGTGTATGCCCCCTCCAATGATCATATATGTATCATTGGCCCCCCTCATATGAACTTCCTGGCTCCGTCTCTGCGAGTACCACAACTGACCGTATCTGCGAACTTATTCAAGTGAGAGTGAGTAAATTAGAGGCCCATTGGGAGCTTTATATAGCCTAGGGGTTCTTAATAAATGACCAAGGTTACCCTTGAAGTAAGGAGATGGGACGGCCGGTAGGACATGCCATAAGTACCAGAAGGGAGTTCACACAAGGGGTTACCCAAGTTTTCGCCCTCATGGTGAGGTAACACACTATGTCCTGTTTTGTTGATGTGGGAGCGCCTTATGCAAGGGGGTTACAAGATGGTGATAGATATAACTACAGAGAGTGTGGTATATGGAATAGATGGGAATGTCTACCCCTAGCCTCGACTTACATACGGGGCAAGAGCTAGGGTTTATAGGGTTCCTAATCGACTTTGTGTTGATGGCATCTTGGTTTGTACGTACGCCAAGATGATCTCCTGACTCTGAGTTGGCCCCCAGGCTATCTCCTAGAACGTGATGCCGTCAGGCCTCCTGGGTCCCAAGGCTGGCCCAACACCGAGCTTCTAGGCTGATGGGTCACCCCCGCTTCGTTGCATCGTCCAATATACTGGGGGTGTCCCATCAGCCCGAAAAGCCCCGGTATTGGGCCAGGCTCAAGGCCCAAGGGGCTTGGTGGCATCACAGCTCTAGGAGGCCGTCCAGGGCCAGGCTCGGAGCAAGAACTTCGTCTTGGCATGCAAACCATGGAGCCCTCACACAAGAGGTCAGTTAGGATCACTGTAAACCCTAGTTCTCGTCCTTTATAAGGCAGGGCTAGGGGTAGCTTAGATATATCTACTCCGTAGATAGGACTCTTGGTAGTCATATTCACCATCCCCTTGTAACCCCCTCGCACGAGGTGCTGCCACATCAATACAAAACAAAGTATGACATAGGGTATTATCTCACGACGAGGGCCTGAACCAAGGTACCCCCCCTCCCCCCTTGCGAACTTCTCTCTGGTACTTGCAGCTTCGCTTGCTACCCTATTGAGGGATCTGACGGTTTTCTACACCATCAATGACCATTGCATACCAAATATTTATGCACCCTATTTCAACACCTGTGTGGTTATCTAGTTTTTTCTTATGCTCTTCAAATTTGACAAACTACCACTGTGTTAATGACATGTTGCCTATACTACGTCCCTCACAAAGAAAATGAATAAAAAATATGTAATGGACATTTTCTATCTGATATTATCAAGAGAAAATGTAGTCTCCTGAAAAGGACAAAAAGCCACAAAACAATCAGCAAAAAATTAAAATACATCAGAAAACGTATTGCTCGTCCACTGCCTTCGGTTGTACATCATCCGCTGAAGCTTGATAATTGCACAGAACCGATAGTGAAGGAAAGTTACATCATAAAACGTCTTAACCGTACTAGACTTTGTAGACTGCAATAGCCACTTGCCGATAGAAACAAGATTAAGTAAATGTTGAAAGAGCGTCGGTTGGGCCACCCCATGCATCACAGGCTTGCAAGAATTCACTACCCATCTAAAAGTGTTGTAGAAAGTGGGCCATGTTTCCTTTGATTGACTGACCAACTGTCAAGATCCGAGCAGAATCAGTAGATCTGACAACACCAATCCTCACTGACCCTTACTCGGTGTCGAATCAAATGTCGTCGAGGTAGGAAGAGACCCAAAAAAATATCTTATTTTAACATGTTATCGCCGCCGCCACCATCAATGCCGCGAGAGAACAAAACATATGGAAGATAAAGACCTACCGGAACTAAAAAAATTAAATGGATAGTCCCGCTCCTCGGCTGGCTACCGACGAGGCCATTGGACGGAATGGGGGAAAGGGATTGAGATGGTGACATGGAGGATACCTTGGGGGTGGCTAGGGTTGAGAAAAGAGGGGATTTCAAAAAGAAAAACGTTTTACATCGGCGCGCCGGCCGAACGCTGGGCTGGTTGCGCTGGCTCGCTCCTTACATACTCGCGTCAAACACACATGCATGACTCAGTGCAAGCCACACAACTCAGCAGGGCCCACTCAACGCCCATTTTCTTCCTTATCGTCACGCGGAGCACCACAACCGCCAATTCCCTATCTCTTCCTCCCCGTTTCTCATCTCCAGCTGGCTCACGCCCAACCGCGCTTCCATCTCCCCTCTCCACTCCGGCCAGATGTTGGCTTCCATCTCAACCTCTCCGGCCAGATGCCGCGACCCCTTGAAATTTCTGTTGCCCAAGCCCAGCTGCCACCAGGGCACTGTTGCGGGGACCAACCTGCGGAGGCAGACAAGATGTTGATGATGGCCATGAGCACTGCGGCTGCTGCGTCAGTAGCATTCATGGGAGCGGTCGGTTGAGCATATCCTCACCGACGGTGCTTCAATCGGCATGGCAGTCTGCTACAAGCGATGAGGATTTTTGCTACCACCGGCATCGAGTCATGCTGGAACCGGAGTCTCGGCCTCGCCATGGCTGACGACCGCAGCGTGGAAGCTTTGCCCTGTTTTTGCTTCAACCGGCAAAGTGGGGAGCTACAACTAGCACCGCATGGTGCTGGGACCAGCTACTACTTTGCGCCGGCGATGGCATAGCTGCAACCAGCGGGGACCATTCCATGGCGGTGGTGACAACGCCACCGACGGAGGTGCTGCATCGGCAACACTGGGACTAGTTTTTTTTTCTGCAACCAGTCTTAGTTTTTGCTACTACCGTGTTCGTATTTTGCTGGAACCAACCCAATTTTGCTACCACCATCTTGCTTTTGCTGGAACCGGCGTCTCATTTTGCTTCCATCATGTTGTGTTTTTGTTGGAATAGTTGTCTCATCTTTTTGCTTCCACCGTGTGTTTATATGGCCGGGACGGGCACAAGTTTTTGCTACCACCGCTTTTTGGCTGCGAGCGACGTCGTCGCTCCATTTGATGCTACAACCGGCGATAAGATCGGTCCGCAAGGGAGACTACTGGCGACGAGAATGGCCGGCGAGGGCGGCGACCGGAGAGCATGTGCAGCCAACGAGACAAAAAGGAGGGACGAGATGCAGAGAATCTTTCCATATGCGCGGAAGCGGAAGGAAACAATTTTTTTTTGTTCGCATGGACTTTTCTTTTGCTGCATGCTGTTAGGGCATCTCTAATGGTTGTAAGATAGTTGTTGGTAGGCTTTGCCACGTAGGATTTTCGATGATGTGTCATACAATAAATAAAAAAAAAGTGGAAGGTTGTATGTACATGAACCAACACCCCTTGCACAAGCTTCAATGTAGAATGAGAGAGCACCTTATTTATTATCTCACATCCTATTGAGCATACTAGATACAAGTTGTTGTATGTTAAGGTGTTGATTGATGACATGTCATATTTTATCAACAAGCTAACATACAAACTGTTGGAGATGCCCTTACGGACATAATCCAACGACTACGCGTCGACCGGCCGAAACTTTGGGCCGGCGCGCCCGCGTCTAGTACCGCCCAAATAGGTAAGGGAAAGATTTGAAAAGTTTATCCATGTGTATTCTACTAGAAACTGTTAACACACGGGCAACCTGTTAACCCGTTAACACCGGGCTCATGTCCTTCCGAAGTCAACAACCTGTTGGTGCGATAAACTCGTCCGATCCACACCAGAAATCAGAAGGCAAGCGAGGTTGGGTTAAGCTTTAGCCCTAAATCCGTGATCACCTTCTTGAGGAATCAAGACCAAAACTCTGTTCCTCTCATAGCTTCACCTCCCTCGCCCAATCTGCATGACACCATGGCCTCGGCGGCTGAAGCTACAGTGGCGCAGGATATTGCATCAATTTCCAGCAGCGATGGCCAACAGCGGGCTGTGATCTCCGATACGGTAACTCGCGGAACTCTGCAAATTGTGTCCTTACGTTTAAGAGTAGAAGATTGGTTTTGTTTAAGAGAAAAGCAACAGAAAATAATAAGTCCTGCAACTTAGATTTCAACTACTGAAGAAGACTATACACTTTAGCCCTGATTAACCTTGTATTGAACTTCTTATTTGCTTGCTTTGTGTTTTTCTGGATTCCACTTGAACTTGATGTTGCACTTAAACGCTAAAGGCCTCAGTTTAAGGCCCGGCAAGCGCCTCTATATTTAAAAAAAGAAAATTTTAAAATTTAGAAGATAAACACTCCATGGATAATATTTCCAACTTTTGTTTTTTTAATGAGACAGTAGGGGAAGTCTCTACAACGTTTCTTTTAAAGAATATAAGAACCCACAGTTGCATCTGTGAGAAATTGTGAATTCTCATTCTAGGTTAGTGCCCAACTAGATCCCATCTTGAACGTGTACAGTAATAAAATTAAGTAACTTATACACCTATCTTCTTTTATAGATAGAAGTCCATCCCAAACTATAAAATCTTCATATAAAATGAGCCGTGAACTGATTTTGAAAAGTGGTCCTTTTTATTATATGTCTTCCCAAAAAGATTCAAAAACTATCATGAATGTAAGGATTGCTATGAAACGATAAGACACAAGAATTCATCGGAAAATGCTAGCTGCAAAAATGGTAATAAATACATATAGATTCTACTTGTTCATTTCTATACATGACAAAATGAAATATTTGATGATTTGTTTTAGGTTCCAATGCATAGCATTCCTCATGTTCATATTATTATTTTTCCCAAAAAGAAATGGACTTGCTAAACTACCCTAAATAACCGAGTTAAGGTTTAGAGGATTTCGCCTTCAAAGGTTCTCATAAAAATCAAGAACAGTTGAGTACAGCAAGGAGAATGCCATAAAGTGAATCACCAGCCAGTATGCCCATCTATGTTCCATGGAAAAAACACACAAAAGATAATAAATTTCTCTTATCATCTTTGCATAGGACATATAGTCATAGTTGTAAAGAGATTTTGTGGGTTATCCTTTCATACCATTCCTTACATCCACGTTTTGTTTCACAAATTTTTGAAAGGCCTGAAATAGGGAACCACCTTTTGAAAGAAAAACTCACTTCATTGTTCAAGGTCCATGTCAGACCAAGCACAATAGTACTAGGTTCAAAATTATCCTTCTTTGTTAAACACAGTAATTCTGGTGTTCAGTTTTGATTTTGTCTAAGTGATGGGAGGACTGATTCATGAACTTTATATCACGGGCAAAGCCCGGCCGGCGTCAGTGGCGGCGGGGCCTCTTTCCCTTCCTCGCGGTGGGCTGGCGCGGGAGAACAACACCGAGTGGAGCCACGCGGTTCTCCAGGGTGGTGCGTCTGCGGCCGGTCGGTGGTGCCCTGGTGCGGCGGCGTCGGCGGCTGCTTGTCGGGGGTGTGGCGGGGCATGCCCGCATGGGGTGGCGGCGGTGGACTTCCCCGGCCCAGATCTAGCTCAGCGACTTCTCTGACCGGTGGCCAGCGGGCGGCGCGGGCTGAGGCGGCGTGGGCCGACCGTTGCTGGTGGCCTGGGCTGTTGGGGGGGGCCGTCGTGGGGGCATGTGTCATGGTGGGGTAGTCCGGCGGCATCTGTGGCTGTGGCAACCTCATCCAGGAATCCGGGTGGTGCGGATCGGTGGGGCGGCAGTGCTTGGTCCTTGGTGTCTTGCCCCCCACCGGTGGTGCTAGGTGGAGATGCAACCGGCCTCCGTCCCTTGGTTCTAGGCCGACGACATGGCTTTGAGTCGGGGTTCGCGCTCGGGCGGATCTAGAGGGTGCCCGAGGCGAGTCAGAGTTCACGCTACGGGTAGGTACACTTGGGCTCGATCTGGAAGGTGCCCGTGGATGGTGAGGTCCGTCTCCTCGCGGGTACAGTGGACGTTGGTGGTGGTCAAGGCTCCGCTACACCGTTGCAGATCGGGGTCGAGGGCCATGGTCATGGCGTCGTGCGAGCGTGCTCGGCGACGGCCTTCGGTAGTCACGGAGTAGGGGCTCCCCCGGTCCACCGGGAATGCTTGGAGACCTAGGCGTGGATGCCTCCTACTGTGAAGGCGTCCATCGAGACTCTATGGCTGATGTCGGGCTAGGGGTGAAAGGTGTCGCCTTTTACTCCTCCTTCCATGGCGGGTACACCGTGATGTGGGCGGTTGGTGGAGTCCTGGACATGGATGCCGAGGTGGC
>NC_057795.1:100894862-100937203 GCF_018294505.1 Triticum aestivum
TTGAAGACGTCATCATGGTGCTCCTCTCCGTGTCCGGGTTCCGAGTGAAAACCTCTGACCTCTGTCTATTGTAGACTCGGCAATGCCGACGCTTAGCGCCATTTTCCCTCCTGGGGGCGTTGTTGTGGAGCTTAGATGTTATAGGGCTTAGCGCGGTGTTGATCTCAATTCCTCATGTACTCTATTTTGATAGCGTAGTTGCGTGCGTTCTGCGTGATCCGGTTATTTTGGGATCGGCATTGTATGAGGGCCACCCTCTCCTTGTATCATTCGGCTGTGTACTCTATTTGGTTGTTGCTTTATATATAAAGCGGGGCAAAAGCCTGTTTTGAGGATATCATGGGTTGAGATTCCTTAGGATTAGGCATAAACGACCTGCCTTGGGTTGTAACTTGGAATACCAGTCAGTAGGGATGAGTAGTGGGTGACAACTGACAACTCGTTGATCCATTCTAGTTCTTGTGCTTGATCTCTATTTCAACAGACCTATGCACAATTGAAAACAACAGTTACATGCCTCCACAAAAAAAAGAAAACAAGAGTTACATTTTTTGGAAATGGAGGTATACCCCCGACCTCTGCATCATGATGATGCATGCGGCCCTTCTATTAAAAATCCAGAAAGTATCATCACAAAGGTCTTATAGCTCGCAAACGGGGCAAAACAAAGCACATAGAACTGAAAAATACAAGCGGACAAAGACAACCGGTACGGTGATAATAAGGACAAACTCTCTACACTCCTATCCTATTATGCGAACGCCATCCGAACCGGTTGAATATAACCCGAGCCACCATCTCCCATTGGTTGCACCCAGTAACCAAAGGCTCCCTGGAGTCCATAGGAGTGAGTAAGGACCACGTATGGATCCAAGCTGTAGCTCTGAAGATAACCTGCAAAAAAGTTAAGTTGTGTAGTCTGTTAAAAATCATATCTTTTCTACAGTTCCATATAGCCCATAATAACGCACATATTCCAATCCGAATACGAGCTGCCGTGATCTGTTCAACCCCAGCTAACCACGTCTCAAACAAAGACGCAATATCTACTGGAGGATTGATATTAAAAGCTATATGAATCGTTCTCCAAAGTAACTTGGCAAGTGGGCATTCGATAAATAAATGTTGTATTGTCTCATCCTGAGTACAAAAACAACACCGCGAGTTACCTACCCATCGCCTCTTAAGTAAGTTGTCCTTTGTGAGTATTACTTGTTTGTGGACAAATCACATGAAAATTTTAATCCGCAAAGGAACCTTAACCTTCCATATATGAAGTGACCTTGAGATGGGGCCAAAATTAATCAGATCCGTATAAAAAGATTTCACCGTACATATCCCATTTTTAGTTAACTTCCATTGTGTGGAGTCTGGCACGTCGGAGAGTCGAACTTCAATCAATCTTCGAACCAAGTGCATCCAGGCTGTCCATCTCTCACCCACTAACGTACGTCTGAACTGGATGTTCAAGGGAATAGTTTGAAGGACGATACCTACGTAATCTTCCTTACGTTGCACAATATTGTAAAGGGTAGGATATTGTAAGGCCAGAGGTGTCTCTCCTAGCCACATATCCTCCCAAAATCTTGTTGACATCCTGTTGCCAATCAAGAATTTGACCCTACAAAAGAACATATCCTTTGTTCTCATAAGTCCCTTCCAGAACGGTGAATCAGTCGGTTTGATGATAACCTGGGCTAGCGTTTTCGAGTGTAAATACTTATTGCGCAGGATTTGAGACCACATGCCCTCCGGCTCTGTCTCTAACCTGTACAACCATTTGCTCATAAGACATTTATTCTTAATCTTCAAGTTCTCAATACCGAGGTCCCCTTGGTCTTTAGGTTGACAAAAGATATCCCATCGCGCGAGACGGTATTTCCTCTTGTCCTCATCAGACTGCCAAAAGAAACGAGATCTAAAGAAATCAAGTCGCTTTCGAACTCCTTTCGGAATTTCGAAGAACGAAAGTAAAAACATTGGCATGCTAGTCAATACTGAGTTAATCAAAACTAGTCGACCTCCATATGACATCAGCTTGCCCTTCCAGCAGCTGAGTTTTTTTTTCAATTCGTTCTTCAATACACTTCCATTCCTTATTTGATAGTTTACGATGATGAATCGGAATACCCAAGTAACTGAATGGTAAATCACCTAATTCGCATCCAAACAATTGTCTGTAAGTATGTTCCTCATCTTTGGCCTTCCCAAAACAGAACACCTCGCTCTTATGAAAATTGATTTTTAATCTAGACAATTGTTCGAATAGACATAAGATAAGTTTCATGTTACGTGCCTTATCCATGTCATGTTCCATGAAAACGATAGTGTCATCAGCATATTGTAGAATGGACACCCCTCCATCAACCAGATGAGGAACTAGACCCTCTACATGGCCATGTTGCTTGGCCCTGCCAATAATAACGGCCAACATATCTGCCACAATATTGAATAGAAGAGGTGACATGGAATCCCCTCGTCTCAACCCCTTATGCATCTGGAAGTAGTGACCGATATCATCGTTCACCTTAATTCCGACACTACCTTTCTGGACTTGAGTATCCACCTGGTGCCTCCAGGTTTCACTAAAACCCTTCATACGCATTGCCTGCTGATGAAAAGGCCATTTGACTTTATCATAAGCCTTCTCGAAATCCACTTTTAAGATAACCTCGTCTAGTTTCTTCGAGTGAATCTCATGAAGTGTTTCATGTAAGACGACCACTCCTTCAAGTATGTGTCGTCCAGGCATGAAAGCTGTCTGACTAGGTTGAACCACTGAGTGAGCAATTTGTGTCAATCTATTAGTTCCTACCTTTGTGAAGATTTTAAAACTCACATTCAGCAGGCAAATGGATCGGAATTGTTCTATCCGGACCGCCTCATTCTTCTTCGGTAATAACGTTATCGTACCAAAGTTGAGGTGAAAGAACTCCAAATGGCCATCGAAAAAATCGTGAAACATAGGCATAAGATCATCTTTAATGATATGCCAACATTTCTTATAGAATTCAGCTGGAAACCCATCTGGTCCCGGTGCTTTATTCGACTTCATTTGAGTTATGGCCAGATGAACTTCTTTTTCAGTAAACGGTGCAGAGAGAACATCGTTCTCCGCTGCTTGTAATTGAGGTATATCATCAATCACAGACTCATCAAGAGACACCGTAGAAGTATTCGGAGGTCCAAAAAGGCCTTTATAATAGTTGGAAATATATGCTTTCAGATTTTCATGCCCCACTATTGTTCCCTCGTCCTGTTCAAGCTGTATGATCTTCTTCTTCCTATGTTTACCATTTGCAACCATATGGAAGAACTGTGTGTTGTCGTCCCCATGGACAACCTTAAGCGTTTTCGCACGCAACGCACACTTGAGTTCCTCCTCTCTCAAGAGAGCACGTAGGCCTTGTTCAGCCTCGGACTTGGTTCGATGCTCATTAACAGAAAGAAGAGTGGTTTCAGCCTTTACATCTAGTGCCTCAATGAGTTGAGTTAGACGTTCTTTTTCTTCTTATAAATCCCACTCTCATTCCTAGCCCATCCTCTCAGAAATTGTCGGAGGTGTCTAATCTTATTCTGCCATCTCTCGACATGTGTCCTTCCCGTAACTGGTTTAGCCCATTCGCGTGCAATCATCTCCATAAATCCTTCTCGCTCAAACCAGCTTTGCTCGAAGGAGAAGATGTTTTTGTTTGCAACATGGGTAGCCTCACCCGAATCTAAAAAGAGTGATGTATGATCCGAGATCGCTCTTTGCATCGCATGAACCGACACCCATGGATATTTTTGTTCCCACTCCACACTAGCAAGTACCCTATCCAGCTTTTCATAAGTCGGAACAGGTAATGAGTTGGCCCATGTAAACTGTCTACCGGTGAGCTCAATTTCTCTCAAATTGAGGCTCTCAATAATCATGTTAAACATCATAGACCAACGTCCATCAAAATTGTCATTATTCTTTTCTTCTCTTCTCCGAATGATATTAAAATCACCCCCGACTAGTAGTGGCAGATTTTCATCTCCACAAATCCGCACTAAATCGACAAGAAAATCGGGTTTAAATTCAGGTTGCGCTGCCCCATATACCGCAACTAGCGACCATCGGAACCCATCCAATTTTGATCTCACCCTGAATTTAACCGAAAAGTCTCCCTGCACCACATTAAGCACCTCTAACGTCTCACACTGTACTCCTAGTAAAATCCCGCCGGATCTTCCTCTAGGCGGTAAAATGTGCCAGTCAAAATTTATACCACTGGAAAGGGTTTGAAAGAATTAGGATGTGAAATTATCTCTTCCAGTTTCCAAAAGTGCAACCAAATCTAAGTGGTGCTCTAATGTTGTCTCTGCTAAGAATCTTTGTTTAGCCAAGTCTACTAGACCTCTGCTATTCCAAAAGAGTCCTTTTATAAGTCATCATGAAAAATTTTCTTAAGTTTAACTCTAGCACTTCTGCGTACTGCCGAAGTAGGATAGATTTTCCGCTTCCAGGGTCGTTTGGGCTTCTCCTCAACACCCTGCGGGACGATAGAATTATCTATGACAGACACTGCCTCCTCCATCAAGAGAGGCTCTACCGAATTTGTGTTCTGAACATCCTCCTCATCTTCAGCCTCGACACTAGGCAAGAGATTATTACAGATATTTGCAAGATCATTAATTCCTAAATTATTCGTGTCATTGTCATTCATAGGTTGGATAGAGGCAAGATTACGAATGATCTCAGAAACCCTCTCCGCTTCCATGTCTAAAAGATCATTAACGGATTTGACGACCTCGGTTTCATTTGATCCCAAAAAAATGCCTAAGAGTTACATGGTTGTAAAACATGAATAAAATGAGATGGGTAGCGCCGTAGTGAGTTTTCCTCCTTGCATTCCAACTTGTTAACTACCCTTTTTTTTCCCGGGAAATCTGTTAACTACCCTCTATGGATGAAGCTCAACGTAACAGATCAGCAAACTAACAAGGAACTGGGTTAGTGTTTTTTTTTACTTCTTATAATGGATAGTGTTCGTGCTGTTGATGCGTGGAGTATCTTGCACGACAACCAGCCAATTCTGATGGAGGCCAATTTTGACTGGCCTCTGGGTTTCGGCGTTGGGAGCTGCCCAGGGGTGCGAAAGGCGGTTCCTTTCCGCTCGTATCTTTGGTTGGGGTAGCGGTGGGTCTCGAGTGAGGTGGTGTCCAGGTCTTGGGTGCCATGGCGGCGGCCCTGGTAGTGGCTTCGCGGTGCTCTTGGGCAGAGCCCGTGGTTAGGTGCTGCCTGGTGGCCATGGCCGTGTGGGCGGCGTGGTCACTGGGATGTGGCGTCCGGTGGTGGTGAGTGTTGGCCGGGGTGAAAACCTGTTCTATCTTCGGACGGACTGGCGGCGGCGAAGCTCGCTCCCTTCTTGAAGGCGCCGTCGTGGCTCTCATTGCCCGTCGTGTTGCTCCAGGGGAAACTCTGATCCTTGGGTCGGGCGGTGACGGCGTTCTGGTGTCGTAACCTTCCTGAAGGCGCCGCTTTGGAGCACACGGTTCGTCATATGCGGCTTCTTCTCTTCGTGTTGGCGTGTCCACGGTTGAGGCCTCCTGTTGCTCTTGTAGTACTAGGGGTAGTGTTGCTGCGCTTAGTGCCTATGTATCCAGCCTTGGGTGTGTGCGTGTGTTGTGCTGGTGTGCATTTGTATCTGAGCTGTGGTCGGTCATTGCTTTATGTATAAAGCGGGGCGAAAGCCTTTTTCGGTAACTTGGATTACCAGTCAGTAGGGATGAGTAGTGGGTGACAACTGACAACTCGTTGATCCATTCTAGTTCTTGTGCTTGATCTCTAGTTTAACAGACCTATGCACAATTGAAAACAACAGTTACATGCCCCCGCAAAAAAAAGAAAACAAGAGTTACATGGTTGTAAAACATGAATAAAATGAGATGGGTAGCGCCATAGTGGGTTTTCCTCCTTGCATTCCAACTTGTTAACTACCCTTTTTTTCCCGGAAAATCTGTTAACTACCCTCTATGGATGAAGCTCAACGTAACAGATCAGCAAACTAACAAGGAACTGGGTTAGTGTTTTTTTTTTTACTTCTTATAATGGATAGTGTTCGTGCTGTTGATGCGTGGAGTATCTTGCACGACAACCAGCCAATTCTGATGGTAGTGATTGGCACTTGTGTTTATTTCCCCAAGCAATTTCACAGTTAATAAAGTACCAATCCAGGTAGAGTCCTAGTAGTCACCACTATTACTATGACCCACATTTTCATTTCACTCTAAATTTGTTTGGTTTACAGCTGTTGCCCCCCAAACAAGGTCTTGAGATCTACATTGGAACTAGTTTTGCAGTAATGGCAGCTTATGTATTGTTGCTTATGATCAGTACAAGGTACATCAAAATAGCTGTGATCCCGGCTATCATACTTGTTTTCATTGGTGCCTTGTGGGGCAAATTCTGTGTCAAGGGAAGGTTGCGGCATAGCACCAATGAAATAGCTAACTTGGGCAGTGGCAGCGAGAAACCTCAGGGTCTGCTACTAATGGTACTACTATCGTACTGTCTGCAGCTAATGCAGCTCGCCTTGGCACGTCTTGCTGATCTGACTAATGGACAACAAAAGGGCAATTTTGTTGTCTCTCACTTTCTCCTCTTCTTCAGTTCTGCGCTTGGCGCTCTGGCATTGATGATGGCCACACTGCCGATCAGATGCAGCCCAGGTGTAGCGCAGGCGCAGCAAGCGCTTCACAGGACCTTCACTGTGGTTCTTATGATATCGGTGCACACCGTGGCTACAGAATGGACAGGCGAAGACATGGTACTGATTTGCATGCCGGAGCTTATTGCGGCGCTTGTGTGGTTCACTGCTAATTTTGATCACGGCGGATGTACCGTGTCCGTCAACATGACAACATCAGTTAAATCAAGTGTCATCGCTCTCGGTGGTGCTGTGACTCTGGTAGCATACCATAGTTCCAAGTTTTTGAACGAGAGTGAGATACCTGCTGAGTACTGGTACACAAGGATCTTGCGCTGCGGTACCTTATCGGGGGTTCTATCCTACTTTAGCGTGTGGATGATCCATCAGTGGCCGGGCAGCACTGCTAGCGCGAAGATGCCCGTTCAGCTCCTCGATTTCTCTGCACTTTTTTGCTTCAGCACATCAGCTATTCTGATTGCTAACCTGTGCACTGAACCAGGCTACATGGAGTCTCTGTCTGCATATATGACGATGCTAGGTCAATGGGTTAATCCCGAACCAGGAAATATTTCAGATCGTGAAGCAATTATATGTTCAGCGCTATGTATCATGTTCCTATGCATGCTCACCTTTTATGCCTCCGGGACTGGTACATTTTATGAACGCAATATGAGCAGCAAATTTCGAGACAGTTGGAGCAGACTCAGAGTCATAGTTCTGGTTTTTTGTGCCCTGGTGCTGACAAGTACGTTAACGTCATATATAACGTACACGTTGACAAGACAAGACCAAGAATAATTTGAGCTCATATCAGCATGCCAATGACTCCATGGCGTTGAAGCAGCTTGAGCTGGTCTCGGCTGGTGGTGTGTGAGAGCAGCTCTGTTTCCATTGTCAGTAGAACTTTCAAGTCTCTGTGCTGGTTTAGCCATTGGATCAGCTGTTGTTGTTGCTACAGCTTAGAGTGGCCAGGTTCCCTGCTTTTGTGCCGCCTCTGCTGCGGGTGGAGACGCTGTAGAATGAGATGCATTTTGTTTGCGTTGCTGCGACTTGCCTTCTCCTGTTCCATCGCCGTGGCGTCAATCGTCTACCTGAACCCTCCTTGATAAACCCCTAAAAATGCTTCCTGGATAGGCAGGCTACGGCGCATGAGCAGTGGCGAAAGCAGGATTAGTCAAATTAGGATGTTGAAGGGGGCGGTCAGAGAAAAAATAATGAAATCAGCGCTGTTCATGTAAATAGATGAATGTAAACCTGTAAAATAGATGAAGAGAAGCGTATATCAGAAGGATCCACCCTGTAAATACATGAATGCAAACGAAAGGATACCGGATCTACGCGTATCCATCAAAGACAAACACCGACCGAATTACGTGAGATCCGTCGAAAACATACCTCCATACGCCCTCCTACGACGCAAGACGCTGACGTCCTACAAGTGCACAAGGTTTTGTAGTAATTTTGTGGTAAATAAGGTTTATCGATCCTACATGGAGTGAATAGGAAGGCACTACTAACCCCCAACTACATCGTCAATTATGCAGTTCGGAACGCACCCAAACTGGAGTTAAGAGATAGTCTACTTTAGTCGGTTGCTAAGGAAGACGAATAAAACGACGGTTTGACTAAACTACAAACAAGAAGGTAAAAAAACAGTAAATAAAAAAGAACTAAACTAAATGGAGCGGTGTTCGAGTAGTAAATCATTCTCGAGGGTTCCGGGGTTATCACCACAAGTATGACCCAATCAACATATACGAAAGCGTATAGGTTCGTATCGTAATCTATTTGAATATGATTATGTATGGGTGGAGCTAAAAAATATGTGCCTACACGGAGTTGGTGGCGATGTATCACTACCACTGTTTCCCCACTCCGGTTTTCACAACGATAATTAAGGGTTTTATCATAAACACAAAATAAAGCTATATGGTTCTCCATTACTACATGTTGCAACGCTCAGGAAAGAAATAAGATAAGCACTGTCACAACCGACCTCTGCAAACCCACCATCACACTTATAGCAATTCCCTCAAGTCCACAAGAGGCTAATGTTGAGTGAGCGCTCTTCACAACACCATGAGAAAATCAACACAACACATATAGAGAAAATGATCGAATTGCTCATAGGCATTAAGTTCTAATCATGCAAGAGTTTATCCAAATCCTCAAGAACTAGTACAACTACTCAAACATATTAAGGGTAAACATAGAAGGCATAGACTTGTTACACACTGACACGGAGTCGATGAAGAAGAGGAGTACGACGGCCCCAGTGAAGATGGTGGTGATGGAGACGACGTCGGTGGCAATGGCAGTGATGGAGGTGGCACCGGTGTTGGTGGAGATGGCGAAGACGACACTGGGTCGAAGGCTGGTGCAACGCGGTGGCGGAGCCTCATCTTCCTTCCTCTTGATCTTGTCCCTTCTTCTATGGAGGTGGTCTTGGAGCAGCAAAGGAGATAATGATGGTGATGGAGATTGCGTGTGGATGATTGGTGGCGGCGTCTAGGGTTGGTGGTGTATATATAACTAGAAGAAGACCCCGCGCGTTGCTGCGGGGTTTTCTAATAAATTTTACAAAAAATCGGCTGATACATAAACGCAAAGTGAAGCAGTGCACGCTAAGGCATGGCAAAGGCGTATTCAAGCAAGAGAAATCCTGAATGTATGAGATAAATTGCAAACTATTTAAAGAATTTTAAACGGTTCTACTAAGCTATATTGTGCATCATTCCTGAAAATAAAGATTACCGAAGAAGGCTTTTGCCCGGCTTTATAAATAAAGCAACCACCACAGCCAACGAGTACAACAAAGTACACGCGCAAACACAGATAGAGAGAGAGAGGGACGAGAAGTACTAGGTTCTGCCGAGGGCACAACTCAACAAGCCCAAAACATAAAAAACAAGGCCAAGCCATAGGCAGGCCAAAAACTACAAGATCTAATCCGGCTCAGGAGGTGGCGGAGGGAGCGGCGGCGTCAAGCGGATGGCCAACGCACCGAGGGAAGCGATGATGTTGTTGACAGCGTCGAGATCCTGGGGACGGCTTGTTGGAAATATGCCCTAGAGGCAATAATAAAATGATTATCATTATATTTCCTTGTTCATGATAATTGTCTATTATTCATGCTATAATTGTATTGATCGGAAACCGCAATACATGTGTGAATACATAGATCACAACATGTCCCTAGTGAGCCTCTAGTTGACTAGCTCGTTGATCAACAGATGGTCATAGTTTCCTGACCATGGACATTGGATGTCATTGATAACGGGGTCACATCATTAGGAGAATGATGTGATGGACAAGACCCAATCCTAAGCCTAGCACAAGATCGTCTAGTTCATATGCTAAAGCTTTTCTAATGTCAAGTATCATTTCCTTAGACCATGAGATTGTGCAACTCCCGGATACCGTAGGAATGCTTTGGGTGTGCCAAACGTCACAACGTAACTGGGTGGCTATAAAGGTGCACTACGGGTATCTTCGAAAGTGTCTGTTGGGTTGGCATGAATCGAGACTGGGATTTGTCACTCCGTGTGACGGAGAGGTATCTCTGGGCCCACTCGGTAGGACATCATCATAATGTGCATAATGTGACCAAGGAGTTGATCACGGGATGATGTGTTACGAAACGAGTAAAGAGACTTGCCGGTAACGAGATTGAACAAGGTATCGAGATACCGACGATCGAATCTCGGGCAAGTACTATACCGGTAGACAAAGGGAATTGAATACGGGATTGATTGAATCCTCGACATCATGGTTCATCCGATGAGATCATCGTGGAACATGTGGGAGCCAACATGGGTATCCAGATCCTGCTGTTGGTTATTGACTGGAGAGTCGTCTCGGCCATGTCTGCATGTCTCCCGAACCCGTAGGGTCTACACACTTAAGGTTCTGTGACGCTAGGGTTGTAGAGATATTAGTATGCGGTAACACGAAAGTTGTTCGGAGTCCCGGATGAGATCCCGGACGTCACGAGGTGTTCCGGAGGTAAAGATTTGTATATAGGAAGTCCAGTTTCGGCCATCGGGAAAGTTTCGGGGTCACCGGTATTGTACCGGGACCACCGGAAGGGTCCCGGGGGTCCACCGAGTAGGGCCACCTATCCCGGAGGGCCACATGGGTTGAAGAGGGAAGGAAACCAGCCCCTGGTGGGCTGGTGCGCCCCCCTTGGGCCTCCCCCTGCGCCTAGGGTTGGAAACCCTAGGGGTGGGGGGCGCCCCACTTGGCTTGGGGGGCAAGTTTCCCCCCTTGACCTCCGCCCCCTTGGAGATGGGATCTCCTAGGGCCGGCGCCCCCTGAAAGTGCTAGTTATCGACTAGAGGGGGGTGAATAGGCGATTTTTATCAAAATCTTCAAAACGTGGGAGTTTCGAAGACAAACAATAGAAATGACCTAATTGATATGCAGCGGAAGATAAACTACAACAAGCAAGCCATAGTCAAGTATGCAATAATGTGAACGTACAAAGACTAATAGCAGCTAGGTAGTAAGGATCAGGATGGAAGATAGTGTGAAGCCAATCAACGATAGTAGTCAAACAATGAAGTCAAACAGATAAGACAAATAAGCAATGACTTCACGAAGACAAACTCAAAGTAAAGGGAGGGAAGGGATAGAACCAGTCACTTGTTGAAGACACAAGATTTGTTGGACCAGTTCCAGTTGCTGTGACAACTGTACGTCTGGTTAGGGAGGCTGAGATTCAACTCAGAAGACCGCGTCTTCAGCTTATTCCCCTTGAGCTAAGGACACACAGTCCTCGCCCAATCACTCTGGTAAGTCTTCAAGGTAGACTTCTGAACCTTCACAGACTTCATTCACCGGCGATCCATGATGACTCTTGGATGCTCAGAACACGATGCCTAACCGGCTGGAGGATACACAGTCCTCAAGTGTAATAAGTCTTCAGGTCACACAGACAGAAAGACTTCAGTGATGCCTAACACTCTTTGGCTCTGGGTGTTTGGGCTTTGTCCTCGCAAGGATTTCTCTCTCAAAGGCTTCGAGGTGGGTTGATCTCAAAATGACAAAAGCCGTAAACTAACTCTGAGCAGCCACCAATTTATGGTGTAGGGGGTGGGCTATTTATAGCCACAAAGCAACCCGACCTGATATGTCCGAAATGACCCTGGGTCACTAAGGAACTGACACGTGTTCCAACGGTCAGATTTCAAACACACATGGCAACTTTACTTGGGCTACAAGAAAAGCTGACTCATACAGCTCTGGATAAGATTTGCTCTCATTGTCTTCGCTCGAAGACATAGGATTTGGGTTGAGCATCACTTCAGTCACTCTGACTTTGTTCACTTGGACCCCACTTAACAGTACGGTGGTTCCTGTGACTCAACAAAGAAGAAAAGGAAACAACGAAACAACACAGTCTTCACGCTCCATAGTCTTCGCTCAATGTCTTCTCATGTCATAGTCTTCAATGTGAATATCTTCACATACCACCATTGTCTTCAATGTCTTCATAAATTTTTAGGGGTCATCTTCGGTAGGTAAACCGAATCAATGAGGGACACTACCTGCGTTATCCTGCAATTCTCACAAACGCATTAGTCCCTCAACCAACTTTGTCATCAATACTCCAAAACCAACTAGGGGTGGCACTAGATTCACTTACAATCTCCCCCTTTTTGGTGATTGATGACAAACTGGTTGAAGTTTTCAACGGGAATAAAGTATGTGAAATTGTAATGGATAGGGTATTGTCTTCATAAGTGGCAAGGGCTCCCCCTGAAGATGTGCATATAAGTAATTTGCTTTTGGAATGGAAATGCACATGGCAGGTTGTACTTGTGGAGATCCTCTTCAACTTATGAAGATAATTCATCATGCATGAAATGATAACACTTAAAGAATGACATGCATAATGGAAAATGGACGTCTGCAGAATGATCTAAGTGCGGAATGATCTAAGTGCGGAAGTTATCATCGCACATGAAAGAGCAAATAAGTAGCAGACGACCATCGAGTTTAAGTGTTACAACTCAACGAACGAAATGTATCAAAAGCAAGAGTTGTAACCACTAGGCAAAATATAAAGCAACCGCCCATATGAACCCGCTTGAAGACTATCAAACTCATATGCTTCTCCCCCTTTTGTTAGTAATGACCAAAAAGGTTTGAAGACATAGAGCATCTACTCGTCCTCACGAGGAGTAGGTGAAGCAGCAGGGTTGTCGTTGTTGGTTGGCGGTGCAGACGAACTTGGTGCAGTGTCGATGCGTGCAGAAGTAGGGGGTGGTGAAGTAGCATTGTCTTCATCATCGATCACGTTGGCATTCACAGTTGCCGCGGAGGAAGAATAGTCAGAGTCTTCAAGGGATGGGGTTCGACGTAGGACAACATTCTGTGGAGGAGTGGAGTCAAACTTGAATCTTTCAGTGAAGCCATCGTCTTGAAGATCTGCTTCAGCACTCAGCAATGTCAAACTCTTCCATGATCGCCGACAGGTTTCGTGAGTGACAAATGCATTCTTGGTGGCAAGATTTCGAATGCGATTTATGTCCACCAAGAGGCTTTGCATCTGTCGCTTGAGCCAAAAGTGATGCTTGTCTTGTTTCTGATGCAGTGCCACAAGAAGTTCTCGGTCATTTAGGACCCGAGAGCGCTTCTTAGGCCGTTGAGCAATTGTGCTCTCAGTAGCTTTAGTTGGTGCATGATGAGGCAGACGAGTGTTTCTAGCCATCGGATAGACACGAGTTACAGCTTGGACTCCTTCCATAGGCTAAGTGAAGCTTTGGTGTTCAGCATTTTGAAGACAAAGAGGCTTCTTGGCAGGCTCAGGGTATATGGCTTCAACTGACATATCAACCTCTAGTAGAAAGATCACATGATTGCGAGCAGAAGGCTGATAGTTGATAGCAGAATGTAGCTTGATGAGGCGCATGACCCATGGAGCATAGAATTTCAGGCCAAAAAGGTCAGATCCAGATGCAGCCAGTTGCCTGAGGAAGAAATCTTGTGCATTGAAGCTGATGCCATTGAGGGTGTAAAAGACCAATGTCTTCATGGCTCCTTCAAGTTTTGCAGCTGATGAATGTCCTTTGATAGGCCATAGAGTCCGCCTGATGATGTGATATATGGTGCGCGACAGATACTCAAGGTCATCAACAAAGAAATCCTTTGGGTATTCAGCGTCATGTGGCAATGGCTTCATCATGCTCAACATCTGGCTCATGTTGGGTTCTGGCTTATGGAAGATGCTCTCCAAAGTATTGCGGTGGTTTTGACAACCAGGTTCGTACAGCTCTTCGGGAGTGGATAGGCCTGTAAGCTCAATGATGTCAAGAGCTTTGGCTTCATGATGAACATTTCCGGTCATCCACTCGAGAATCCATGTTTTTGTATCCCTGTTGTAGCCGTGAATGTGGAGGGTAGCATAGAATTGAAGCCGAAGTTCTTCATTCCAATGTTCTTTGTCTGTCACAAAGCTGAGCAGACCTGCATCACGAAAGCAGTCAAGTGCTTCTTCTAAGCATGGCAGTCCTACAATGGCTTCAGTGTCGAGGCGCATATGAGGGAAAATGCGCCCTTGATCATACAGAACGCAGGAGTAATAGCTTTGTTACTGATGACTCCAGAAACGATCAGATGATATTCTTGGCCTTGAGTAAGGGTTCTTTGAGCTGTCAAAGAAGGTGTTGTGGATTTTGAAGCCATTTGCATTGAAGGACCCGACAGATGTGGCAGTACCTGGAAACCTTGGCAGTCTTGGCTTTGGTTTCTGGACCTGAGGACTATGCTCAATGTGATAATCAAACTGAGGACCAGAGACATTAGGCGGAGGGACCATAACGGGCCATCTTACTATGATTAGCTCGCCATGGTCATGATGGCTTCTTCATCATGGCTTTCCACCGAGGATACTCATGACCGTCAAAGGTGGGGCAAGATACATTCCTTAATCCTGCAGTCGACATAGCTAAACTCCCGGTGGTTAAACTGAATCACACAGAACAAGGGAGTACCTTGCTCTGATACCAATTGAAAGTGCTAGTTATCGACTAGAGGGGGGGTGAGGGAGTTCCGGATTAGGGGGTGTCCGGATAGCCGAACTATCATCATCGGCCGGATTCCAAGACTATGAAGATACAAGATTGAAGACTTCGTCCCGTGTCCGGATGGGACTTTCCTTGGCGTGGAAGGCAAGCTTGGCGATACAGATATGTAGGTTTCCTACCATTGTAACCGACTCTGTGTAACCCTAGCCCTCTCCGGTGTCTATATAAACCGGATGGCTTTAGTCCATAGGACGAACAACAATCATACCATAGGCTAGCTTCTAGGGTTTAGCCTCCTTGATCTCGTGGTAGATCCACTCTTGTAACACACATCATCAATATCAATCAAGCAGGACGTAGGGTTTTACCTCCATCAAGAGGGCCTGAACCTGGGTAAACATCGTGTCCCTTGTCTCCTATTACCATCCGCCTAGACGCACAGTTCGGGACCCCCTACCCGAGATCCGCCGGTTTTGACACCAACATTGGTGCTTTCATTGAGAGTTCCTCTGTGCCGTCACAATCAGGAAGGATGCCTTTTACCGTCTTCAAAGACGGCACCGTCGTCAAGGGAGCTTTGGCTGCCGGCCAGACTATCCGGCTAGGCGGTTTTCTTATGACCGCCTGTTCGACCACCGCTCCGACAATGACCTCTCAGGTCATTAAAAGTGATCTTCACGTCAGCTCGGAATCCGCCGAGCAGCTAGATCCGATTGAGCTCTCCTCCGTAAACGAGCTCTTGGATCGCATCGCCGCCCTGGGAGTCGCTACCGACTATGATCAGATTGGGCTTAAAACCGATCTAAGAGAAATTAACTTTCCCCAGGTTACCCACCACGTCGTCGTGGTAGAGGAACAATGCGGTGACTCTTCTTCTATGCTAAAAACCAACTATGTCCGGATTCCCGATCCCTCCATGCCGGATTCCCGCGGAGGGACGGACGTTAATCAAATACTGAACCTAAAGTCAGGCATCGAACCAGATTCGTTGGAAAGCGTCCAGCAAACCAAGCTTCCAAATCCGGAAGCTTCTTGGCCTTTGAGCCTCAGATTGGGCGGGGTTCCGAACTTGATTCCACCCACCCACCCAAACATAAGCGATCTATCTCAAATACGGCAAGAGCCCGATGAAACAGTACATCGTTACTGGGCCAGATTCCTCCTGGTTATGGACAGGATAAAGGACTGCCGTGAAGAAAGCGCGATTTCAATCTTCTGCAACAATTGCACGGACAAGGGAATCATAAACGCCATCAATCGTCGCGAAGTTACACGCTTCGCCGACCTAGCGACCATTGTACAAAAATACTACGCGATGGAAAGTGCCTGGAAAACCGAAACTAGGTTTTGGGACAATCCGGCCCTGAATACAACCCCAGTCCGAAATAAAAGGGTGCGTCATACTCAAGCACCTGGGTTAAAAACCAAAAAGCAAAAACCCCATAAAGGGTACGGAACCGTACTGGAGGGATGGCTCAACGGACCCTGCAAAATCCACAGTACGGAGGGCGCCACTCCAACACATAGCCTTCGAGCATGTTGGATATTACGGCAGGTGGCCAAAAGTGGTGAAGGCTTTTTAGCCCCGGGCAACTAGCCCAGCAGCACCAGTACGGTATTAACAGTCTTCGAGACTTTCGCATCAAATAATATGTGGAAACGAACAATCCACAGTCTTGCCGAAGTCTACCAAGTAGCAACAACAAATCCATGGAGCGACACGGCTATCACCTTCAATGCCAGCGACGAACCTAAATTCCGAATAGCTAGAGCACCAGCCGCATTGGTCCTTAGTCCGATAGTGGACGACTTTCGTTTTACCAAGGTACTCATGGATGGCGGCAGCGAATTAAACCTCATCTACGAGGAAACCCTTCAAAAAATGGAAATTGACTGGAGCCGCATTAAGCGAAGCAGCACAACCTTCAGGGGAATAATCCCTAGTCGAGAAGTATGCTGCACAGGAAAAATCACATTAGATGTAGTGTTCGGCTCGCCGGACAATTATAGGTCCGAAGAGGTCACGTTCCAAGTGGCCCCATTCGGTAGCGGATATCACGCTTTGTTATGGCGAGAGGCATTCACAATCTTCCAAGCTATACCCCATTACGGGTACATGAAGCTCAAAATGCCTGGACCCAATGGAATAATCACTCTCGCCAGTGATCCAGATACAGCACTCCGCGCTGAAAATAAGACAGCCGCACTGGCCCTAGAGGCATTATCCGAAGCCCTAGCGGCAGAGGAATTAACTGCGCTGCGCTCCACGGTGGATAGGGACGATGTGATACTCAATAAGAGGTCCAAGTCCACCTCTTTTAAACCAGCAGATGAAATAGTCAAATTTCAGGTCCATCCAACGGACCCCACAAAGACGGCATCCATTGGGGCATAATTAAATCCTGATGTAGAAGCCGCACTACGAGAATTCCTTCAGGAAAATTGGGACATTTTTGCCTGGCACCCTTCAGACATGCCAGGTATCCCACGCAGGCTGGCAGAGCACAGCCTAAATATCCTAAAAGGATTCAAGCCAGTCAAACAAGCTCTTCGGCGATTTTCCGAACCCAAAAGACAGGCAATGGGAGAGGAGCTAGCCAAACTCTTAGAAGCCGGATTCATCAGAGATATCAAACATCCGGACTGGCTAGCCAACCTGGTAATGGTACCAAAAAAGGACAAATCCTGGCGCCTCTGAGTCGATTTCAAAGACCTTAACAAGGCATGTCCAAAGGACCCTTTCCCTCTCCCTCGCATCGACCAAATCATCGATGCTACCGCAGGGCACGATTCATTGTGCTTCCTCGATGCATACTCCGGATACCATCAAATCAAGATGGTGGAAAAAGACCAGGCCGCAACGGCATTCATTACTCCATATGGGCCATTCTGCTTCAACACAATGCCCTTCGGACTCAAAAACGTTGGCGCAACATATCAGCGCATGATTCAGACATGTCTGGCTACCCAGATAGGCAAAACAGTAGAGGCATACGTAGACGATGTGGTCATCAAGACCAAACACATCGAAACTCTAGTAGACGACTTGAGGGTGACATTTGACAACCTCCGAGCATATGACATTAATCTCAACCCGGAAAAGTGTGTCTTCGGAGTACCAGCCGGAAAGCTTTTGGGCTTCATTGTATCCGGTAGAGGAATTGAAGCAAACCCAGCCAAGATCCGAGCTCTGTCACAATTGGATATCCCAAAAGACCTCAAGCAAATACAAAAACTAACTGGGTGCGTAGCGGCTCTAAGACGCTTCATCTCCCGTTTGGGAGAAAAGGCTCTGCCCCTCTATCGCCTCCTCCGGCGCACCGAACACTTCGAATGGACGGATGCCGCCACGGCCGGACTCGAAGAAATCAAGGCCATACTGGCAACAAATCCGGTCCTAGCCGCGCCCAACCTGGGCGAACCTATGTTATTATATATCGCAGCAACACATCAAGTTGTCAGCGCGGTACTCGTCATCGAACGAGAAACTGAAGGGCGCAGATTCCCTCTTCAAAAACCAGTGTACTACGTATCCACTGTCTTAACTCCATGCAAGTCCCAGTACCCACATTACCAAAAGATAGCATATGCGGTGTTCATGGCATCCCGGAAGCTGCGACACTACTTTCAAGAGTGTTCCATAACGGTGGCCTCCGAAGTACCTCTCAACGATATTATAAACAATCGCGACGCAACGGGCAGGATTGCAAAATGGGCCATTGAGCTCTTACCATTTGACATAACCTACAAACCACGGCGAGCTATAAAGTCGCAAGTCCTGGCTGACTTCGTCGCCGAATGGACCGAAGCCGAACTCCCTAAAGAGTACAACGCGTACTCCAATTGGATCATGCATTTCGACGGATCCAAAAGGTTGGCTGGCTTGGGGGCTGGCGTCGTCTTGACGTCCCCAACTGGAGACACAGTCCAATACGTACTTCAAATAATGTACATGGACTCCAACAACGCAGCCGAATACGAGGCCCTTCTACACGGCCTCCGGATGGCAATCTCCATGGGCATTCAACGCCTAGAGGTGCGCGGGGATTCAAACCTCGCAATATCCCAAGTAAATGGAGACTTTGACGCCAAAGATCCGAAAATGGCAGCTTACTGCAACGCCGTCCTAAAAATGTCAGCTCGGTTCGAAGGACTCGAATTCCATCATGTAGCCCGGGATAATAACCAGGCAGCAGACGTGTTAGCACGCATCGGCGCAAAATGTGACGCCGTCTCTCCAAACATCTTCCTGGAACGGCTCTTTAAGCCATCCGTATTATGGGAAGAGGAGTCCGGAAATAACAATCCGGAGCCAGCTGCATCACCTAACTCAGACAATTCTGACACGATCGGCGGCTCAGCCAATGAAGTAACACCTTTAGCCCACGAAATAATGGCAGTAATTGCCCCATGGATGGAACCATTCCTAGCCTACTTAATTAGGCAGGAACTTCCCAAAGACCAAAACGAGGCCCGCTGCATAGTTCGGTGATCTAAAGCCTACAAGGTCCATGAGGGAGAACTTTATAAGAAAAGCACAACCGGAGTCCTTCAAAGGTGTATCTCCGAAGAGGAGGGGCGAAATCTCCTGGCTGAAGTTCATGCCGGACTCGGCGGGCACCACGCCGCAGCCCGGGCCCTTGTAGGCAAGGCCTTCCGTACAAGATTTTACTGGCCAACAGCCCGGGCAGATGCTCAGGACTTAGTCCAACGATGCGTCGGTTGCTAGCTCTTTGCTAATCAGAGCCACATGCCACCCATCGCCCTCAAAACTATACCCATCACCTGGCCGTTCACGGTCTGGGGGCTTGACATGGTTGGACCCCTTAAAGGGGGAACCCACAAGCAGAAATACTTATTGGTCATGGTGGACAAATTCACCAAATGGATTGAAGCCAAGCCGGTTAAAGCGGCAGAATTCGGACCTGTGATAGACTTCATATCCGGGGTAGTACACCGTTTTGGCGTCCCCCACACCATCATCACTGATAACGACACGAATTTCACGGCCGACGAGGTTAAACTTTGGTGCAAAAACATGGGCATCAAGCTCGACTACGCTTCAGTCTATCACCCTCAAACTAACGGTCAAGTCGAGCGAGCAAATGGTCTAATCATGAGCGGCATCAAACCCAGACTACTGCGGTCCCTCAAGGAATCTAACACGCACTGGGTAGAGGAGCTCGACTCCGTACTCTGGGGGCTGCGGACCACGCCAAACCGAACTACCGGATTCACACCATTTTTTATGGTGTACGGCACAGAGGCAGTTCTGCCCTGCGATATAACTCATGACTCACCTCACGTGCGCATGTACGAAGAAAGAGAAGCCAAGCTGGATCGGCAGGACAGTTTGGACGCCTTAGAGGAAGAGCGGGACGTGGCAAAAGCTCGTTCCGCATTTTATCAACAGCAGGCTCGAAGATATCAAAGCAGAGAAGTACGGGCCAAAGCTTACAATGTTGGCGAACTTGTTCTACGCCTGCCGGACAAGAAAAAGGACAAACTTAAGCCCAAGTGGGAAGGTCCCTTCATCATCGACCAAGTCCTGACCGGCGGAGCATACCGTGTACGTAACGCATCTGACAACCGACTCGAGCCGAACCCATGGAACGCAGCCCGTCTCCGAAGATTCTACGCCTAATGCCGGACTCAGAGTTCGTCTCACTCCTCTGTCCACCTTTTTACATTTTCACTATCTCTTGTCCCCTCCTTCTTCCCACTTTTTTTAATACCTTTGATAGGCTGATTTGCGCATTGTTCGCACACACTCGATGTGCTCCTAGCACTCATTATACCTGGGGGCTTCTTTAACAGAAGCTTATTCATACGGGCTTCATGCCCAACACATGTGTCATACTTCCGCATGTACCTTTTATTCACCATTATATGCATCGATATGACTTAAGTTTTGGCCAAGCTGGGTTGCCTGGCTCCTGTGCTTACCCCTACGTTCCCGATTGTTCGGCTAGGAGGTAAAGGGAGCACCTCTGCGATTGTTACTGCCGGGTCAGCCGGATGTGTACCTCAGACTGGGTGAAGCCGAAAGCTAGCGTTATTAAGAGAATATTCGGTCGGTGACTTGAAAGATGATTTATTACTTACTTATTTATTTGCCCCCAGATGCTTTTTTTGCTATTTTCGCAGTCCGGACATGCACTTTAGGGCATGCCTCCCAGGGAAAGGAACCCTTAACGGAACTATCCTCCCTGGAAGATGTTTCTTACTAACCATGTAATATAACATAGCTAGTTGGGCACTTGTCTGATAAAGCAATTATGACCCCGATGCCTTGTCTCCACGCATGCCCTGGTTCTTCTATAACCGTAAGGGTATTCGGACACACTCCGGACTGTTGGGTCCGGAGGTTGAAGAGAAAAGGTCCGCAAAGACAAACGATCTACAATCCGGCTAGAAGGCATTTTACATGTCATTTCAAATTACATCGTCAAACTGACTGATTGTACTCCTCTTCAATCCCATCTAACAGGCTGTCTAATTTACAGTCCTGTTGGGAATATTTCGCGGCCAGTTCTACTTGGCCGTACATCAAGCTCACAGGGATCTCCTTCCCATCAGGCCCCGTAGGTCCGACCTCGGCCATGTGGTTTGGGTTAGCCTTCGGATACCGCGTCTTCACCATGGCCCAGGCCTCCCTAGCGCCTTGACGGCAGGCCGATATTTTCCAAAGACGGAGGCATCGTCGTGCTCCCTGAAGCTTCTCAGCAAGCTCCCCAAGGCCCTCGGGTAGGGATACGGAAGGCCATAAAGCCTGAACGACGCCACTCATCGCCTGCCGAACACGTTCGAGCAGTTGAACCAGCTCGGGAAGTTGGTCACCCATTGAACCAGGCATTTCCTCCGCAGGGCGACCTGTGAGCACACCTAAAGACACATTTCTGTCAATCGACTTCCTCGCCGAATTCTTCTTTTCAAAGAAATTTGCTCAAGCACTTACTATAAATGCCGCGACGAAGCCGCTGATTCTCCTTCACGGAGCCAGACAGCTGGGCCCGAACACCTTTCAGTTCTTCTCCTAGCTGGGTGTGGGCATCTTGGAGCTTGTTTCTCTCCTGCTGCACCTTCATAAGCACCCTCTCGCCGGCCTTTAGCTAACGCAGTAGCTGTTACCTGTCCGGATCTAGTCCGGCGCCCTCTGCAATATTATTGTCAGATTTACGCACACGCCGCACTTTGTTAACTACTTATCTTTTCGAAGTACGTATTACCAGCGGGGGTCTCTGTTGCTCCCCCTGTGGTGGCTAGTGCGGCCTCAAGTTGGGCCTTGCACTCTTGGAGCTCCTAGGACAGGTGGGTATTCTTCTCCGTAAGATCCTGCATAATAAATGATCCTTAAATCAGTTATTTTAACTATTTTAAGTCTCGGGGGCTACTAGCATATATAACTATTAAAATTACTTACCCGTATGTCCTTCACATACTGCTCCGTGGCTCTGGTTAAACCATCTTGAGCAGCACGGAGGTGCGCGTTTCCCGCATCAAAGGCATTCAACGCCTCCGGGGAGAAACACGTGTCACGAAGAACTATCCGGCGACGCCTGTGATTCATGGCGCTCTCCACCTCAGACCGGGTGGCGGACAACCTGTCGGCATCCTCCGTCGGAGGAGCATCCGGCTCTTTCCCTGTGTTCGCCTCCACTTCCGGACCACGCGATGGAGCATGGCTGGCGGAGGATTGATTGGTAACCTCTCCGAACACTGTCCGGCAGGCGCTCTTTCTCCTGGAAAAAGTTATGAGCGTTAATATACCTCATGGGGATCCTTCCCTTAAAAACAACGGTGCGCCGTACCGTTGCAGCGACGTTTCGATTTGCGTCGCACTCCTCTTCCGCCTGCTGGGCCGAACTGACCCTTGCTGGTCAGCCGCCGCAGGTTCGGTTTCCCGCCTTAAAGGCACCTCCTGCGATGCACCATCAGTATAGGATTGTCAGAATTGAGCACGGATCAAATGATGGTGTCAAGACCTCGGTCGTAGTCACCTGGGAGGCCGGAATCAAACCGGGGTAGTCAGCCGTAATGGCGACTAGGGCATTGTCCATGCTAAGTTGGTGGAACACCCCGTCAATCAGCTCCACCTTTATGTCCGGATCTTCTTTGGAGGTTGGATCAAGGGATCGTTCCGGATCCTCGGGCTGTGGAGTTAGGCTTCGTATGCCCTCCACATCCCGACACAGCTCCTGCGCCGAAATCACAAAGTAAAATACGTGACTTTGGAAGTATGGATCGGGTAGATAAACGTCCGCTTACCCAGCTCCGAGGGTTGTTCATGGAGAATCCGTTCAATGGATTCGTGCAGAGAAAGTCCTCCTCCTCCCCCTTGTACAAGCCGGACAGGATCTTTGCCAGATCGGCTGCCGAGCTTGGCCCTCTGCGGCCGTGACGGGTGGGGTCGTCTTCCCCGTTGAAATCCCACATAGGGTGGCCCCTATATTGGAGTGGCTGCACCCCTCGCATAATGCACGTGGCCATGATTCCAATCATGGTCTATCCGGAGTGGGCTAGTAACCTGATCCGGCCCATCAGATAATGGACGCTCCTATCATCCTCCCGTTGAGGGCTCTGCGGGCGCCAACTCAGGCGTTTCTTCAAGGGAGCATTGCTGAACTCCGAGAGGCCGATCTGAACTGGATCCGGCAGAGGGGCGTCCTCCATGTAGAACCATTCAGAAGGCCAGTCTTCGGACGCCTTCATCAGGGTGCCGGATAGATATCCGGTCCCGGCGATGCGCCATATTTTGGCTCCGCCCACTTGATATATCGACTCCTCATGAGAATGGGGTACAAGGCAAAACAATCTCTTCCACAGCGCAAAATGGGGCTCGACGCCTAGGAACAGCTCGCAAAGAGCTACAAAGCCCGCAATGTGCAAAAAGGAGGGAGGTGTGAGGTGGTGAAGCTGGAGTCCGTAGAACTCCAGGAGCCCCCGGAGAAACGGATGTATGGGAAATCCGAGCCCCCTTATTAGATAAGGGACGAAGCATACCCGCTCTCCTTTGGAAGGGTTGGGGACGCTCTCCGCCTGCTTTCCACCCTTGAAGGTGGCCAGTCCGGCTCGAACCGGAACCATGAAAGCTGGGGGTAGATATCCCTCGATTTGGGGCGCCACTAGCTCGCTGTGTGGAATTGAGCATCTCCCCCAATCTCCTGGCTTAGGGCTGGGAGTGCGAGAGGAGGAGCCGCGTCGAATATCCATGATGGAATGGATTTTTGTCAGAAGCGTTTCGATGAGAACTTGCAAATGGAGGATGGTGTGAGCTGGATCTAGATCCTCGCCTCTCTTATAGGCGGCTCGTTCGCGCGGCTAGGGGGTAAAATGTAAAAATACTCTAGCTTTTCGCATTCATACGACACGTGGAAGAAGGCCATTATTGGGCGTAGAAGCCAAGGAGCACAACATTTATAAGGAAGCCGGACACTATTCGACAGGAACATGAAGTTTGAAGGAGAACCCGCCTTGCAACGCCGAAGACAATATACGCGGCGGACTCGTCGTCGCTGAAGCCTGGTTCGGGGGCTACTGAGGGAGTTCCGGATTAGGGGGTGTCCGGATAGCCGAACTATCATCATCGGCCGGACTCCAAGACTATGAAGATACAAGATTGAAGACTTCATCCCATGTCCGGATGGGACTTTCCTTGGCGTGGAAGGAAAGCTTGGCGATACGGATACGTAGGTTTCCTACCATTGTAACCGACTCTGTGTAACCTTAGCCCTCTCCGGTGTCTATATAAACTGGATGGCTTTAGTCCATAGGACGAACAACAATCATACCATAGGCTAGCTTCTAGGGTTTAGCCTCCTTGATCTCGTGGTAGATCCACTCTTGTAACACACATCATCAATATCAATCAAGCATCACGTAGGGTTTTACCTCCATCAAGAGGGCCCGAACCTGGGTAAACATCATGTCCCTTGTCTCCTGTTACCACCCGCCTAGATGCACAGTTCGGGACCCCCTACCCGAGATCCGCCGATTTTGACACCGACAGGGGGTGAAAAGGCGATTTTTATCAAAGTCTTCAAAACGTGGGAGTTTCGAAGACAAACAATAGAAATGACCTAATTGATATGCAGCGGAAGATAAACTACAACAAGCAAGCCATAGTCAAGTATGCAATAATGTGAACGTACAAAGACTAATAGCAGCTAGGTAGAAAGGATCAGGATGGAAGATAGTGTGAAGCCAATCAACGATAGTAGTCAAGCAATGAAGTCAAACAGATAAGACAAATAAGCAATGACTTCACGAAGACAAACTCAAAGTAAAGGGAGGGAAGGGATAGAACCAGTCACTTGTTAAAGACACAGGATTTGTTGGACCAGTTCCAGTTGCTGTGACAACTGTTCGTCTGGTAAGGGAGGCTGAGATTCAACTCAGAAGACCGCGTCTTCACCTTATTCCCCTTGAGCTAAGGACACACAGTCCTCGCCCAATCACTCTGGTAAGTCTTCAAGGTAGACTTCCGAACCTTCAGAGACTTCGTTCACCGGCGATCCACAATGACTCTTGGATGCTCAGAACGCGACGCCTAACCGGCTAGAGGATACACAATCCTCAAGTGTAATAAGTCTTCAGGTCACAAAGACAGAAAGCCTTTAGTGATGCCTAACACTCTTTGGCTCTGGGTGTTTGGGCTTTGTCCTCGCAAGGATTTCTCTCAAAGGCTTCGAGGTGGGTTGCTCTCAAAACGACAAAAGCCGTAAACTAACTCTGAGCAGCCACCAATTTATGGTGTAGGGGGTGGGCTATTTATAGCCACAAGGCAACCCGACCTAATATGTCCGAAATGACCCTGGGTCACTAAGGAACTAACACGTGTTCCAACGGTCAGATTTCAAACACACACGACAACTTTACTTGGGCTACAAGCAAAGCTGACTCATCCAGCTCTGGATAAGATTTGCTCTCATTGTCTTCGCTCGAAGACATAGAATTTGGGTTGAGCATCACTTCAGTCACTCTGACTTTGTTCACTTGGACCCCACTTAACAGTACGGTGGTTCCTATGACTCAACAAAGAAGAAAAGGAAACAACGAAACAACACAGTCTTCGCGCTCCATAGTCTTCGCTCAATGTCTTCTCATGTCATAGTCTTCAATGTGAATATCTTCACATACCACCATTGTCTTCAATGTCTTCATACATTTTTAGGGGTCATCTCCGGTACGTAAACCGAATCAATGAGGGACACTACCTGCGTTATCCTGCAATTCTCACAAACGCATTAGTCCCTCAACCAACTTTGTCGTCAATACTCCAAAACCAACTAGGGGTGACACTAGATGCACTTACACCCCCCTAGGGGCCCTATATATAGTGGGGGAGAGGGAGGGCAGCCGCACCCTAGCCCCTGGCACCTCCCTCTCCCTCCCGTGACACCTCTCCCTCTCGCAGAGCTTGGAAAAGCCCTGCCGAGATCGCCGCTGCTTCCACCACCATGCCGTCGTGCTGCTGGATCTCCATCAACCTCTCCTTCCCCTTGCTGGACCAAGAAGGAGGAGACGTCTTCCCAACCGTACGTGTGTTGAACGCGGAGGTGCCGTCTGTTCGGCGCTAGGATCATCGGTGATTAGGATCACGACGAGTACGACTCCATCAACCCCGTTCTCTTAAACGCTTCCACTCGCGATCTACAAGGGTATGTAGATGCACTCCCCTCTCTCTCGTTGCTAGTCTCTCCATAGATAGATCTTGGTGACTCGTAGGAAAATTTTGAATTTCTGCTACGTTCCCCAACAGTGGCCTCATGAGCTACGTCTATGCGTAGATTCTATGCACGAGTAGAACACAAAGTAGTTGTGGGCGATGATTTGTTCAATTTGCTTACCGTTACTAGTCTTATCTTGATTCGGCGACATTGTGGGATGAAGCGGCCCGGACCAACCTTACACGTACTCTTACGTGAGACAGGTTCCACCGACTGACATGCACTTGTTGCATAAGGTGGCTAGCGGGTGCCAGTCTCTCCCACTTTAGTCGGATCGGATTCGATGAAAAGGGTCCTTATGAAGGGTAAACGGCAATTGGCATATCACGTTGTGGCTTTTGCGTAGGTAAGAAACGTTCTTGCTAGAAACCCATAGCAGCCACGTAAAACATGCAAACAACAATTAGAGGACGTCTAACTTGTTTTTGCAGGGTATGCTATGTGATGTGATATGGATAAAAAGAATGTGATGAATGATATGTGATGTATGAGATTGATCATGTTCTTGTAATAGGAATCATGACTTGCATGTCGATGAGTATGACAACCGGCAGGAGCCATAGGAGTTGTCTTAATTTATTGTATGACCTGCGCGTCACAGAATAACGCCATGTAATTACTTTACTTCTTTGCTAAACCGTTAGCCATAGTAGTAGAAGTAATAAGTTGGCGAGACAACTTCATGGAGACACGATGATGGAGATCATGGTGTCATGCCGGTGACGATGATGATCATGGAGCCCCGAAGATGGAGATCAAAAGGAGCAAAATGATATTGGCCATATCATGTCACTATTTGATTGCATGTGATGTTTATCATGTTTATGCATCTTATTTGCTTAGAACGACGGTAGTAAATAAGATGATCCCTCATAATAATTTCAAGAAAGTGTTCCCCCTAACTGTGCACCGTTGCGAAAGTTCGTTGTTTCGAAGCACCACGTGATGATCAGGTGTGATATATTCTAACGTTCACATACAACGGGTGTAAGCCAGATGTACACACGCGAAACACTTAGGTTGACTTGACGAGCCTAGCATGTACATACATGGCCTCGGAACACAAGAGACCGAAAGGTTGAACATGAGTCGTATAGTGGATACGATCAACATGAAGATGTTCACCGATGATGACTAGTCCGTCTCACATGATGATCGGACATGGCCTAGTTGACTCGGATCATGTATCACTTAAGATGACTAGAGGGATGTCTATCTGAGTGGGAGTTCATTAGATGAACTTAATTATCCTGAACATAGTCAAAAGGTTTTTGCAAATTATGTCGTATCTCGCACTTTAGTTCTACTGTTTTAGATATGTTCCTAGAGAAAATTTAGTTGAAAGTTGATAGTAGCAATTATGCGGACTGGGTCCGTAAGCTGAGGATTGTCCTCATTGATGCGTAGAAGGCTTATGTCCTTAATGCACCGCTCGGTGTGCTGAACCTGGAACGTCATCTGTGGATGTTGCGAACATCTGACATACACGTTTTGATGACTACGTGATAGTTTGGTAATGTTAAATGATTTAGAATTGAGGCACCAAAGACATTTTTGAAATGTCGCAGAACATATGAGATGTTCCAAGAGCTGAAATTGGGATTTCAGGCTCGTTCCCACGTCAAGAGGTATAAGACCTCTGACGAGTTTCTTAGCCTACAAACTAAGGGAGAAAAGCTCAATCGTTGAGCTTGTGCTCGGATTGTCTGAGTACAACAATCACTTGAATCGAGTGGGAGTTAATCTTCCAGATGAAATAGTGATGTTTCTCCAAAGACATTGCCACCAAGCTACTAGAGCTTCGTGATGAACTATAACATATCAAGGATAGATATGATGATCCTTGAAATATTCACGATGTTTGACACCACAAAAGTAGAAATCAAGAAGGAGCATCAATTGGTGATGGTTAGTGAAACCACTAGTTTCAAGAAGGGCAAGGGCAAGAAGGGGTACTTCATGAAACGGCAAATTAGTTGCTGCTCCAGTGAAGAAACCCAGGGTTGAACCCAAACCCGAGACTAAGTGCTTCTGTAATGAGGGAACGGTCACCGAAGCAGAACTACCCTAGATACTTGGTAGATGAGAAGGCTGGCAAGGTTGACAGAAGTATATTGGATATACATTGAATTAAATGTGTACTTTACTAGTACTCCTAGTAGCAGCAGGGTATTAAGATACCGGTTCGGTTGCTAAGTATTAGTAACTCGAAATAAAAGAGCTACGGAATAAACAGAGACTAGGTAAAGGTGAGATGACGATATGTGTTGGAAGTGTTTCCAAGGTTGATGTGATCAAGCATCGCCTGCTCCGTCTACCATCGAGATTGGTGTTAAACCTAAATAATTGTTATTTGGTGTTTGCGTTGAACATAGACATGATTGGATTATGTCTATCGCAATACGGTTATTCATTTAAGGAGAATAATGGTTACTCTATTTATTTGAATAATACCTTCAATGGTCTTGCACCTAAAAGAATGGTTTATTGAATCTCGATCGTAGTGATACAGATTTTCATGCCAAAAGATATAAGATAGTAATGATAGTACCACTTACTTGTGGCACTGCCATGTAAGTCATATTGGTATTAAACGCGTGAAGAAGCTCCATGTTGATGGATCTTTGGACTCACTCGTTTTTGAAAAGTTTGAGACATGCGAACCATGTCTATTGGTGTATACGCGTGAAGAAACTCCATGCAGATGGATTGTTTGGACTCACTTGATTTTGAATCACTTGAGATATGCAAATCATACCACATGGGCAAGATGACTGAAAAGCCTCGTTTTCAGTAAGATGGAACAAGATAGCAACTTGTTGGAAGTAACACATTTTGATGTGTGCAGTCCAATGAGTGCTGAGGCATGCAATGAATATCGTTATGTTCTTACTTCGCAGATGATTTGAGTAGATGTTGAGTATATTTACTTGATGAAACAAAAGTTTGAATTATTGAAAGGTTCAAGTAATTTTAGAGTGAAGTTGAAGATCTTCGTGACAAGAGGATAAAATGTCTGTGATATGATCATGGAGATGGATACTGAGTTGCGAGTTTGGTACACAATTGAGACATTGTGGAAATTGTTTCACAACTAACACCGCCTGGAACACCATAGTGTGATGGTGTGTCCGAACATCATAGATGCACCCTATTGGATATGGGTCATACCAAGATGTCTCTTATCGAATTACCACTATCGTTCATGGGTTAGGCATTAGAGACAACCACATTCACTTTAATAGGGCACCACATAATTCCGTTGAGATGACACCATATGAACTATGGTTTAGAGAAACCTAAGCTGTCGTTTCTTGAAAGTTTGGGGCTACGACAATTATGTGAAAAAGTTTCATCCTGATAAGCTCGAACCCAAAGCGGATAAATACATCTCCACAGGACACCCAAAAACAGTTGGGTATACTTCCTATCTCGGATCGGGAAGCAAAAGGGATTGTTTCTAGAATCTGGTCCTTTCTCGAGGAAAAGTTTCTCTCGAAAGAATTGAGTGGGAGGATGGTGGAGAGGTTATTGAACCATCACTTCAACTAGTGTGTAGCAGGGCACAGGAAGTTGTTCCTGTGGCACCTACACCAATTGAAGTGGAAACTGATGATAGTGATCATGAAACTTCGGATCAAGTCACTACCGAACCTCGTAGGTCGACAAGGACGCGTACTGCTTCGGAGTGGTACGGTGATCCTGTCTTGGAGGTCATGTTGCTAGACAACAATGAACCTACGAGCTATGGAGAAGCGATGGTGGGCCCGAATTCCGACGAATGGCTCGAGGCCATAAAATCCGAGAGAGGATCCATGTATGAAAACAAAGTATAGACTTTGGAAGAATTACTTGATGGTCGTAAGGCTATTGGGTACAGATGGATTTTAAAAGAAAGATGGACAATGATGGTAAGTATCACCATTAGGAAAGCTCGACTTGTCGTTAGGGTGTTTTCCGACAAGTTCAAGGAGTTGAGTGCGATGAGACTTTCTCATTCATAGCGATGCTAAGAGTCTGTTGGAATTATATTAGCAATTACTATATGATTTATGAAATCTTGCAGATAGGATGTCAAAACATTGTTTCCTCGATGATATTCTTGAGGAAAGGTTGTATGTGATACAACCAGAAGGTTTTGTCAATCCTGAAAGATGCTAACAAGTGTGCAAAGCTCCAGCAATCCTTCTAGGGACTAGAGTAAGCATCTTGAAGTTGGAGTATACGCTTTGATGAGATGATCAAAGATTTTGGGTTTATACAAAGTTTATGAGAAACTTGTATTTCCAAAGAAGTGAGTGGGAGCACTATAGCATTTCTGATGAGTATATGTTGTTGATATATTGTTGATCGGAAATGATGTAGAATTTCTGGAAAGCATAAAGGGTTATTTGAAAAGTGTTTTTCAATGAAAAACCTGGATTAAGCTACTTGAACATTGAGCATCAAGATCTATAAGGATAGATCAAAACACTTAATAGTACTTTCAAATGAATACATACCATGACAAGATTTTGAAGGAGTTCAAAATAGATTAGCAAAGGAGTTCTTGGCTGTGTTATATGGTGTGAGTATTGAGTAAGACTCAAGACATGACCACGGCAGAAGAGAGAGAAAGGACGAAGGTCGTCCCCTATGCTTCAGACGTAGGCTCTACAGTATGCTATGCTGTGTACCGCACTGAAAGTGTGCCTTGCCATGAGTCAGTCAAGGGGTACAAGAGTGATCCAGAAATGGATCACAGGACAGCGGTCAAACTTATCCTTAGTAACTAGTAGACTAAGGAATTTTCTCGATTATGGAGGTGGTAAAAGAGTTCGTCGTAAATGGTTACGCCGATGCGAACTTTGACACTAATCCGGATTATTCTGAGTAGTAAACCGGATTCGTATAGTAGAATAGTTATTTGGAATAGTTCCAAATAGAGCGTGGTAGCTGCATCTAGGAGATGACATAGAGATTTGCAAAGCACACACGGATCTGAAAGGTTCAGATCCATTGACTAATAACCTCACTCACAAGCGAGATATGATCAAACCCCATGGGTGTTGATTCATTACAATCACATAGTGATGTGAACTAGATTATTGACTCTAGTGCAAGTGGGAGACTCACTACTAGGAAAAACGCCATACACAGAGGTATAGCAGTAGCGTTGGTCAAAATTCGGTGCTAGCGCTACTTAGTAGTAGCGCTTGTTGCAAAACCACGCTACAACCATTATTTTAGCAGTAGCGCGTCTTCACAGAAAAGCGCTACTACTAAAATTCCCTCACTAGTGCCGGTAGGCTAGGAATAGTAGCAGCGGTTCTCCCAGAAGCACGCTACTGCTAAAAACATTGTAGCAGCGCGTTTCTGCTGTAGAGCGCTACTGCTATGTAAAAGAAAATAAATAGAAAAATAAGTAGAAAAGTAAATGAAAATGAAAGAAATAGAAAAAGGAGAAATAAAAAAAAGAAAATGTAAAGAAAACAAAAGAAAAAGAAAAAGAAAACAGAAAGGTTAGCTGTAGCGCGTTTCTCTGGAATACGCTGTAGCTATCTTAGCTATAGCGCGTTTCGGCAAAATGCGCTACTGCTAGTTTGACTCAAATCCCGGCAGCCCGGGCTCAAAATTTCGCTAAGTCCTTTCCCCCCTCTCTACTTCCCCTGTCCCCCAACTGCTCCATCGCCGCCGTTGCCCTGCCGCCTTCGACCACACCGCCACCGACCGAGGCCGCCTTCGACCACACCGCCGCCGCCCGAGGCCGCCCCCTCGACCTCAAAGCCGCCGCCCGAGGCCGTCGTCGACCTCACTATCGCCTCCCTCGAGCTCGCCGCCGCCGCCCTCGACCTCACCGCCGCTGCCCGAGCCAGAGCCTGCCCTCGCCGCCAACCGTAAGGCTATGCCTCTCCTGTCCCTACCCTCCTATTTCTCTCTGCTAGGGCAATTATATATATGTTGATACTGTGTTGATGTTCATATGAACCCTAGGTGTTCATATGAACCCTAGATTTTTTTAGGGCAGTAGGCATTTTATAGCATTTAGGAAAAATGATTAGCAATTTTTTTAGGAAATTAGCTAGGGCAATTTTTATGAAAATTCCTAAACAGTAATTCCATTTAGCTTTAAACTAATAGAGGGTATATAAATAATAGTAGCATTTAGATTTAAATTAACAGAGGGTATAAACAAAAAACACTTAGCTATAAAAAAATATTTTGACTACGAACCTGAATTTGTTCCAAATTTCATTCAAATGAAATTTGAATTATTTGGACTATGGACCTGAATATTTTTGAAGAAATTGGGTGTAGGTACTAAGGTCTTGCTGTGGAAATTCTGGTGAAGTCAAAAGGGTTAGAGAAAATGTAGTTCCTAGACTTTTAGCTTTAGACAAAAAACAAAAGTATTTAGCTATAAATAAAAAACAGTAGCTATGTCATTTAGCTATAAACAAAAAACAGAATTGTTTTTCTTTTCAAAAACTTGGTCAAACAGAACAGTAGCTATGGCATTTAGATATATGTCATTGATGTTCATCTGCATATTCCATTATTGTTGATTATATCTTTTCATTGAAGTGGCCATGTTATATGCAAATTCCTCAATAGTGTTTGCTCATGTTATATCTTTTCATTGAAGTTGTTCGATTGTGCCCAAGTGGCTTTGTTGTTTCCAGGGAATGATGCTGAGTGGCCTATGTTTTGCCGGAATGTTTATTCATTTCTATTCCGGCAAATTTCAGGTTCTCGATTTGTCCACTTTTTAGCAAAGGTCATGTCGAAATTTTCCATGAATTTCGGCATGACTTGTGCTACAAACTAGGACATATCGAGTGCCCGGGATTTGCTGCACCAGGAAGGAGTCAACATTCCTGCAAAACAATAGTCCTTTTTATGTCATTATTCATTTTATTAGGTATAGAATTAATTGAATAGATTTAATCATAGGAAACATGGCAAGCAAGGATGAAGGACAGGGTTCTGGTGATTGCGACGACGTGTACCAGGCGGCAGACGAATATTTTAGCCTTACCGACGATCAACCGATGTTGTTGCTGGGCCCACCGGTGGCATCGGGGACTGAGACCAACAAGCAGACTGGTGCTGAGACTGAGACCGGCGCTGAGATTCAGACCGGCATCGAGACCGACGCTGAGACCGGTGCTGCCTCGGGGAGCGGAGCCGTTGTAAACCAAAAGCAAAGAGGCAAGGGGTTCCTAACAAACTCAGGACTACTAGGCTGGTGGTCACGGAGGTGGAAAACGGCAATTTTGAGCCAAAGGAGCCCGAGGAAGCGCGCGCGTGCTACGACAATCAAATAGGCTGCATCGTACGGATAACCGCCACCATCAACGATGAGAAACTACAGAAGATAGAAAATATGAGGAGCTCCCTCCTAAAGAAGTTTCACCAGATATTCTTGTTCCCGGGCCAGAATGAGAAGGATTATGAAGATCCAGATGAGGAGCCGACAATGAAGAAGATAAACAAACACGCCATGACCAAGTTCAGCGACGCGTTGGCCACCTGGAAAAATCAAGTGAAAGCAAAGATCAACGATGGGGAACCCTACTCCGAGATTGTAAAGGATAATCCGACAATCACGGAAGAGCAGTTTCAAATATTCAAGGAGGCTTGCGAGGCCGAAGCTGCCAAAAAAAGTCTAAGTACATGAAGGGGCTTCAAAAGAGGAACATTGGGAGCCACCACCTCGGAAGCCGTGGTTACGGCGGAAAGAGGTCCAAATGGGCCAAGGAGGACGCAGAAGCCGCGGTCTGGGCATCCCAGACCCCTTGGCGGATTTCACTGTCCCGCGGGAGCGTGACGTCCTGAGGGCCCGGCACCTTTGGGACCCAGTGAAGAAGGTTTACGAGACAACACCGGTCATTACGGAGTTCATGAGACTGCTGGTAATTTTAGTTTCTGATCAATTCGACTGCACACGTTAGTCATATTCGTAAATGATCCTTGTGCCTTTTGCAGAGAGAGCAGCACCGGATTGCGGCCGAAAGCGACTCGCCGTCTGAGGCATTGGCGAGGCCCAAGTGGGACACTCCATTCGACCGGCCGTTGAACATATTGAAACGACAACCGGTGGATACTCGACCATCGTATGGACGCGTGCACGGTGTCGGAGACGGCACCACGTGGAAGAAGTACTACCGTGAGACCACGGAGGAGTGAAAGGAAAACGGAGTTAACTGAAGAAAACATCGACAAGAAGGTTGAGATTGTGGTTGAGAAGAAATCATCTCAGACAGTCGCAACAGCGGTAGCTGCTGCAAAACAGGTGATTGCAGATCTGTCTACTTCCTTGGTGACGGGCGTTTTCACTTGGACAAGGCAAAATCCAGAAAAAATGCAGAGGACTTTCCCCTTGCTGACTTCTTGGTAGCACCTGCTCCCGCACCTGCTCCCGTACCTGCTCCCGCACTGGCTCCCGCACCGGCTCCCGCATCGGACGTGCTCGGTGGTGCCTCCTCTTTGGCTGAGCTCGATGCCCTCACGGTATCTGTCACACCGGCCCCCTTCAATATAAATGTATAATCTCCCGTTTTCGTTGCCTTTCGGATGTCTCACGTCGCAGACTTTTCTTTGCAGGCCGACGAAACCCCGTGCACCATATTGTACACCATCGGCGAACAGAAGGTGGACATGGGGAAGGCGACGATAATGGAGCCGAAGGAACCATTGTTCCACAGCCGGCCGATCCCCCCGAACGTCTTCAAGGTTTCCATGGCCAGTGTCAAACCGGGCCACGAGAATTTTCCTCCTCTAATACTAGTGGGGGATGATGACGAGACCCCACGGCGGCTTGGTGATTGTTGCAATGGGTGGGTCCTGTTGTGGCCAAAGAGTCTGCTTCGTCTGGAGGCGGCCGGGAGCACACCCACGAGCACGCAGCCTCAGCAAGGTATGAACATCAACACCCCACCTACCTAATTAGCTTCGGGTGTCGGGTTGGGTGATAGCGGACGGGGTAAGGAGGAGGCTCCATTAGTCGCTGATGACGTCGCCATGGATGAGGATGAGGATGACGATGGCGCTGAACAGTATGTCTATACTGGCGCCTCCTCAGGGTTTGAGCGTCATGAGTCGGTGCCTGAATTACTGTCCCAACGTATTATTGATGACATTCCGGTAGTAAAGAAGTCTAGGAAGAGAGCAAGGAAAGGCAAAAAAGTTGATTCTATGATCCAGCAGCCTCGGCTTCAGGACCGTATAGATATCCCCGATGCGGATAAATGGCATATCCCTGATCAACCAATCCTACCTGCAACAACGCTATGGGCCAGATTCGGCGATCTAAGAAGACTTCATGACGATGTCCTGCGGGTAGAGAAAGGCCTCATCGCCTCGAAAGATCCAGGATATCCACTCTACGTGGTTAACGTTCCGCAGCAAATGTCATACGTCGACAGCTTCCCTGCGGATAAGTTCTTCCTCCGATTTGATTACATATTCGACATGTTTCACGTGAAGAAGCTGGATTTTACGTTTGTCCGTCTTTATGCCTTGCACATGAACTACATCATTGGGGTTGAGCAGATACGTCATATCTGTGTCGCTGACCCGTACTACATGCACGAGACTTCTTGGGAGTCTGTACAGAGCAGTGTGAATACGCGAGGGATTACATCGTCAGTTTCATGCTCGCCAATAAGGACAAGGAGGCGATTCTCGTGCCTTATCATCCCGTGTAAGTCATCCGTGCTGCTATCCTTCCTTCGATTTCAATAATTCATTTGCACCGTGGAGGCTAATTAATTTGAGGTGTACTTATTTTGCGCAGCGGCGGGCGCGCCGTCCTCATCATCCTCTACCCCCGATTCTCCCACGCTCTTTACTTGGACTCATTGAAGAACATTCACAAAAAGGATTACACCCACATCAAAGATGTTCTCGACAGTGCTATGTTTTACTACCAAGCAAGGGGTGGAGAGGTTAGGGACAAGAAGAGAAGGGGCGGCAGGGCCGCCTTCAGCCATAAGACCGACTTCTGCTGCATCCAGCAACCGAACGATTCTCTTAATGATGGATTCTATGTCCTACACTACATGCTGGAGTACAGACGAGATCACCAGAACCTTCACATGTCACCTAGATCTGGCGATGCCCATATTCTGCAATGGGCAAAGGACATAGGAGATATCGAGGATCATCGACTTTGAGCTGAGTTCTATAACATCCAGCGCGAACTTGCCCAAATCATCATGAAAGAGGTCGTCGGAAAAATAGCGATGTTCTATGGAGAAGGACAAATGTCGCAGGAAGACGTCGCACATGGATAGCCTCTCAGCGTCTCGACATGAAGCCTTTCACTAAGCTCGGGGACTATCTCCCTGACCTCGATGGATGGCACGACATGTTGGAGTGATTGTCGATATATGACAATGTGTCTGTTTAGTCCATACTTTCTGTATGACAAAACTTTGAGTTATGCGCAGTGAAACTTTATTTGTGATGTAATTAAACCCTCCTCCTCCTCGACTAGCGAAGATAACTCTAGTTAGGGCATTTTGGGTACGATGAACTTTGTTATTTATGCTTATGATA
The DNA here is from genome assembly GCF_018294505.1 of Triticum aestivum. Classification (NCBI taxonomy): domain Eukaryota; kingdom Viridiplantae; phylum Streptophyta; class Magnoliopsida; order Poales; family Poaceae; genus Triticum; species Triticum aestivum. Next base: position 100,931,841 of record NC_057795.1, read on the forward strand.
TGTTGTTTCTATTTTTGTCAAGTCTGTCTATTTCTGTTGCTCAACTATATATGTTGCATATCATCGACTCATGTGACGATGCAGGTGCATAGATCATCGATGGCGAAGAAGTGCTATGCCAGGAGTATATATACGATGAGTGGCCGGAGTGTCAGGCTCAGGTGTTGCCGGTTTCCGGTTTCCGAGCGACAGGCAGTAGTTAGTTTAGGTTCACGCTAATGCGAGAGAGGGATACGAACTCATGTACTCAAAGTGATAGATCTTCTCGCGTATACCATTGTTTAGATGGATGACGATGTATTTGCAAGTAATCAAGGACTTGTATCGCTATTTTCGAGATGATGACGAGAGACCACTTTGTGTTGGATGATGATTATGATGAGACTATTTATATGTATATGCCATGATTACATTCGTGGTCTCGCAGGCATTTGTATGTGTATCATCATGACATTTCTATGTGCTAAAGATTCTTCTATAAAGCCTGTTCAAATACAAAACAAATATGCCCAAAAAAACAAAAACCTGTTAAATTAGTAGTAGCGAGTGTATAAAAGTTCGCAGCAGCGCCGCGATAGCAGTAGCGCGTCGTTGCAAAGGGCGCTAGAGCTACTAGCAGTAGCGAGCTCCCAATAACCGCGCTGCTGCTACACTTGTGTAGTAGTAGCGCCGGTGACCACGCGCTAATGCTACATGTTAGATGTAGCGCCTTATTAGTAGCGCCCCTCCCCGCGCTACTGATACACCTAAAACCCGCGCTGCTGCTAGCCTTTTCCCTAGTAGTGACTGTTGGAAATATGCCCTAGAGGCAATAATAAAATGGTTATTATTATATTTCCTTGTTAATGATAATTGTCTATTATTCATGCTATAATTGTATTGATTGGAAACCGCAATACATGTGTGAATACATAGATCACAACATGTCCCTAGTGAGCCTCTAGTTGACTAGCTCGTTGATCAACAGATGGTCATAGTTTCCTAACCATGGACATTGGATGTCATTGATAACAGGATCACATCATTAGGAGAATGATGCGATGGACAAGACCCAATCCTAAACCTAGCACAAGATCGTGTAGTTCATATGCTAAAGCTTTTATAATGTCAAGTATCATTTCCTTAGACCATGAGATTGTGCAACTCCCAGATACCGTAGGAATGCTTTGGGTGTGCCAAACGTCACAACGTAACTGGGAGGCTATAAAGGTGCACTACGGGTATCTCCGAAAGTGTCTGTTGGGTTGGCACGAATTGAGACTGGGATTTTTCACTCCGTGTGACGAAGAGGTATCTCTGGGCCCACTCGGTAGGACATCATCATAATGTGCACAATGTGACCAAGGAGTTGATCACGGGATGATGTGTTACGGAACGAGTAAAGAGACTTGCCGGTAACGAGATTGAACAAGGTATCGAGATACCGACGATCGAATCTCGGGCAAGTACTATACCGGTAGACAAAGGGAATTGAATACGGGATTGATTGAATCCTCGACATCGTGGTTCATCTGATGAGATAATCGTGGAACATGTGGGAGCCAACATGGGTATCCAGATCCCGCTGTTGGTTATTGACCGGAGAGTCGTCTCGGTCATGTCTGCATGTCTCCCGAACCCGTAGGGTCTACACACTTAAGGTTCGGTGACGCTAGAATTGTAGAGATATTAGTATGCGGTAACCCGAAAGTTATTTGGAGTCCCAGATGAGATCCCGGACATCACGAGGTGTTCCGGAATGGTCCAGAGGTAAAGATTTGTATATAGGAAGTCCAATTTCGGCCATCGGGAAAGTTTCAGGGGCACCGGTATTGTACCGGGACCACCGGAAGGGTCCCGGGGGTCCACCGGTTAGGGCCACCTATTCCGGAGGGCCACATGGGCTGAAGAGGGAAGGGAACCAGCCCCTGGTGGGCTGGTGCGCCCCCTTGGGCCTCCCCCTGCGCCTAGGGTTGGAAACCCTAGGGGTGGGGGGCGCCCCACTTGGCTTGGGGGGCAAGTTTCCCCCCTTGGCCGCCGCCCCCCTTGGAGATGGGATCTCCTAGGGCCGGCGCCCCCTAGGGGCCCTATATATAGTGGGGGAGAGGGAGGGCAGCCGCACCCTAGCCCCTGGCGCCTCCCTCTCCCTCTCGCAGAGCTTGGCGAAGCCCTGCAGAGATTGCCGCTGCTTCCACCACCACGCTGTCGTGCTGCTGGATCTCCATCAACCTCTCCTTCCCCTTGCCGGATCAAGAAGGAGGAGACATCTTCCCAACTATACATGTGTTGAACGCGGAGGTGCCGTCTGTTCGGCGCTAGGATCATCGGTGATTAGGATCACGATGACTACGACTCCATCAACCCCGTTCTCTTGAATGCTTCCGCTCGCGATCTACAAGGGTATGTAGATGCACTCCCCTCTGTCTCGTTTCTAGTCTCTCCATAGATAGATCTTGGTGACTCATAGGAAAATTTTGAATTTCTGCTACGTTCCCCAACACGGCTAAGCGGCCGCCAAAGCTGTCTTGAGGTTCCGGGCAGCTGCCCAGCGCTCCTCCTCGCTCGGAGATGTGTAGGGTCGGGCTACCATCCGGACATGCCGCGTCCAGCCGAGCGCTGCTTCCGGAGGATGAGACCAGAGACAAGGCTGACCGGCTCCGCCGCAAGTAGGTAGTCGTGCGCGGAGGAAGGGGTGGGGAACCAGCGGAGTGGTCACCAGCCCCTCCACCGCCTCCGACGTAGTCGGCGGGGATGATGGCCGTAGAGCCAGTGCGGAGTAGGATTCAGAGGTGGTATCGCGGGAGAGGGGCTAGCGGAGAGGAGCAGGCACAGACGGCCCCAGAGACGCGGGAGGGTCGTCAGGGGTACCATTGGGCCCATCTCGGTGTTGGTGAGGAGGCCGAGGAGGAGGGGACCAACAGCTACTAGGTCATCCACCTGGTCCACGGTGCTGCGCACGGGGCCGAGCACCGCCGGAGTGAGGTCGTCAACGAGGGGACCCAGGGCGTCCATGGGAGGGGTCAGTGCCTCCCCCATGACCGGCAGGTCAGAGGAAAGGACGGTGGGGAGCGTGGCGAGGATGTCGGGAAGACCACCAGGCCAACACTTGACGCGTCTCTCCCCTCCAAGGCCTCGCCGCCCGGGCCCGTAGAGCCGTCCAGGGCAGCGGTGATGCGGGGTGGGGAGCCAGCGTGGCCTGGCAGCCATGGCCCCCAGCAATAGACGATGGAGGCGAGGGCGAGGGAGAACGGGAGCGCGAGTCGTCGGAACCCACATCATCATCAAAGCTGTGGGAGCGGTGGTGGTGGTGGCCGTGGTAGTCTCCGTCAGTCTCGAGGTTGCCACCGGGCGGCCCACGTGGTTGGGGGGCTCAAGGGCGATCCGGGGGTCAAAGCCCTAGTCATTGAAGAACACCCGGATGGTGGCATGAAGCTTGGAGGAGTCCAGGCACTTGACCTTGACCCGGACCTCCTCCTCTTTGCGGAGGGAGAGCTCGTCCACCACCACCACCACCTTGCCTAGGATCCGGGACATCTGGCAGATGATGACCTCAGACCGTGCAATGTCTGGGAGGCCGGCCACAAGGATCCAGGCCGTGTCTAGGACGGCCACCGCCTTCGGGTCGAGGATCGACTCAGTGATGGTGACGACGAGCTGGTTGAGGACGAGGGTGATCTGACCACTGCAAGTGGCATAGCCGTAGCTGATGGCATGGAAGATCACGGTGAAGATGTTGCCGGCGGTAGGTGTGACCACCCAGTCCCACTGGCGTCGGTAGAGGTGGTTGAGCTCGGCCTTGATCATCTCCAGGGAGGCCACCCCATCCACCACCAAGACAATCGCCTGTAGCGAGGGGGGTGGGTGGAGGGATGTTGGGGACCTTGAGATGGAAGAACCCCAACCCCTCGATGCCATGGCCATACATCATGAGCTCAACCGGTATCGGTCTATCCGGGCACAGAAGGGCGGGGTGTCCCAGATCCTTGCAGATGTAGCAGCACTGGGGATTAACGCAGTTTGCTTGAGAGTGGCCCGCCACACTGCAATTGAAGCAAGGTGGACGGGGGAGACCGTACACCAACCCAAGGGCGGTCGAGGAGTCCGGGTCGGGCGGGGCGGGAGCAGCCAGGATGTCGCGGCCTTGGCCGCGGCGCTTCTTCTTCTTGCTCGATCCTTGGCGGTCGCGAGACGGAGCGCCTCCAGAGGCCGGAGTAGGCGCGGCAGCAGCATGCACAGGCACATACTTCCTGGCCACGGTGGGAGGTGGCAGATCTTGGGGACAAGGGGACGGGGGAGCGGGGTGCGCGAGTCGGCGATGGGCTTCGGCAGCGACGTGGTGCAGGGGAGGGTGAGCGGCGCCGGGCACACCAATCACCCGCAGCACCCGGGAGTGAGCAGGAGCGGCCGCGCCGGTCGGATCGACCAGGGGAGCGGCAGTCATCCCGATGGCCGTCCCGGAGCTCGCGAAGCTCCCGCCGGAGCTCCTCCTCGCGGCAGATCACATCTGGGGATGGCCGGGGGAGGTTGTGCCGGTCGTCGAAGCGCCTCTTGCGTCGAGCTTCACCATCATCCCACTCGCGGGGCATGGACGGACGCACTGAGAGAGGCGGGGGAGGAGGGGGATGGACCGGGACGCAGGGCGGTGAGGCAGGCGGCTGGGACGTCAAGACGGGCGGGGAGATCGGGGGAGGAGGAGCCTGTGAGCTGGTGGCGGCTGGATGGGGGATCGAAGCGTGCGGGAGTCCACAGGGGAGCCAAATCCCTGGGGCGTGTAGGGTGGGCCTAGGGTAGGGGGGAGCCCAACTAGGCTAGGCCGGCCCAACAAACTAGGGGAGGCCCAGCTAGAGCCAGGGACCGTTGGGACGGGCATCGGCCCAGTAGGCCACGACTCAACGCGGCAAGACCCAGGGGGCGGAGCGGGGTAACCACCCGGAGGGTTTCCCCTCCACGAGCAGTCGCCGCCGCCGCCGGCACGTAGCCGCTTGACAGGGCCATCCAGGGCCGGCTGAGGGGCTGCATCATCTGGACTCGGAGCGAGGACGAACCAAAGGCCGCGATGAAGGGCCGGAAGGGGGAGGAGCGAGCGACGGACGCCGCGAAGTCGCCGGCGCGGCGAGCCACCGATGAGGAAGGCACCGGAGTGGGAGACGAACCAGCCGAAGATCGACGCCAAGAGGCCCGTGCCCATCCCACCTCAAAGCGGCCAGCCACGCCCCAAGAGCGCCGGCTCCCCGCAAGGTCGCACCTTGCGTCCCGGGCGCCTGAGCGGAGCTCAGCCGCCGCCGCGAGCCAGTAGTAGAGCCCCGCACGAGGGGGGTTGAGCTGCGGCCACGCAGGACGGCGCGGCTCAACTAGGGGCCGGGATGGGAGGGATGGCCGCACAG
>NC_057795.1:100937432-100941654 GCF_018294505.1 Triticum aestivum
ATCGCGCGGGGGGGGGGGAGGGGGACTCGGTGTCGTTGTCGGCGAAATCCGCCCACCGGAGCCGCGCCGGGGCGGCGGGGGCGCCCGCGGCAGGAGCAGGGGAAGGCGAAACCGGCAACGACAGGGCCGGCGGAGGCTCCGTCGAGAGGTCAAGCGGGCTGGGGTGCCGCGGCGATCGCCGCGGGCGGGGGCGCGTCGCTAGAGCCTACCATCTTCTCCACGCTCAGTCTTCCAAAATAATTATTACAAACGTCTCACAACATGGATCAAGATTTTGTATCAGAAAACAGAATGAACTCTGATGTTAAACCTAGGTTCAGAAATGGGAAGGTATAAACAAATTGAAGCACAGCAGACCACCTTAGGTAAATTAGTGTGAACGCACACACACACATGCAAAAACGGACAGTAATTCTGTAGTTCATTGTGTTTCGCTGCAGGCATCCCTCTCAGTTTTCTTCACAGGCTGCACTTGAGATGAAACTTCGTTGGCAATGCAAAATCTGTTAACCGACACTAACATAAGATTTGCATAAAGCACTAAGCAAAAGGAAAGAAGAACAGCCGCCAAATTAAAATTAATAATAAACAAATTTTGGAAATGAAACCTGTACAGAGTTTCTGACTTCATGAGATGTGCATAACTGGATTAGAGAGTGTTAGATAAAACGAGATAAACAAGATAGGAGAAACAAAGATTTTTACGTGAAAACTCTTGCGGGAGAAAACTATGGACTCACGAAGGCGTAATTACTATGAGGAGGAGTATTACAAGCACGAGACGACAGACCGTCTTTAGGTGCGACTACATGGGGTATATATGAGCACAATACATAAGAGTCCTTGGAGGACAAGTAAACGAGTTGTACTCGTATGCATCGGTACCAATGCAAAGTCCCACACTATATGTATTACGTCTAGTCCAATATGGTAGAATTTGGATCACAATTTGACAATCTCCACCTTAAGCTAAATTCCCTCCAGTAGTCGAAAAAAGTGAATAACTCCATCCAAATCAGCATACACACCTTGTGCGTCAAAATCCATAGGACTAGTGAGAAATACCAACTAAGCCTAAACAAAGCTTGGCTTTGTCATCATATCAGCAGGATTATCATGAGTACTTATTTTGCATACCTTCAAATCACCTTCAGCAACAACATCTTGAATATAGTGATATCTGACATCAATGTGCTTTGTTCTCTCATGATACATTGGATTCTTTGTAAGATATATATCACCTTGACTGTCACTAAATACGGTAGGGCAAGATGAATCTCCACAAAGCTCAGTGTACAAACTTCTCAACCAGATAGCTTCTTTGCATGCCTCAGAAATAGGCATATACTCGACATCAATAGTGGAACAAGCCATAATAGACTGCAAAGTTGCTCTCCAACTCACAACACAACCATGAATGGTGAAAACATAACTTGTGAGCGATCTTCTCTTATCCAAATCACCAGCAAAATCAGAATCAACAAAATCAACAAGTCCATCTCTAGTTTTCCCAAACTATAAATAAGCATTATAAGTACCTATAAGTACCTTGCAGGTATCTGCAAATCCATTAAACTGCTTTCCAATGCTCCTTTTCAGGATTAGCCATGTATCTACTGACAACCACTACTAGGAAAATGCGTATAGATAGAAGTTTACCAGTAGCGCGTTTTCATGACCCCACGCTACTAGTATTTACCAGTAGCGCTGGGTAGAAAACACGCTACTACTAACATATAACAGCAGCGTTTGTTTGCTTGGGTCGCGCTACTGTTACATGGGCCGCAGGGCAAAAACAGTAGCCCACTTAGCTGTAGCGTTTGTTCTGAAAGGGTGTTACAGCTGGTGGACTTAGCAGTAGCGCGAGCCTCTAACCAGCGCTACTACTATAGCAAAAGAAAATCGGCTCGAGCGCCCCCGCACCCCCTCACTCTCACAATCGATCCCCTCCGCCCGACGATGCCGCCGCGGTTAGGGTTCATCCCCGGCCGCCTCACCCCCGTCGACGGTGCCGTGCGTCGCCACCACGCGCGATCGCCTCTCGCCTCCTCCGACGCTCCAGCCCCATAAGTCCCCCTCTCGATCTCCTCCTCCCTGTGCGCGCCACACTAGCTAGGCTCCAATCGATTTGCCGCGGCGGCTCGCCACTCCCCTTGCTGCCCCTACGTGGCGCTCCGCCCTCTCTATTAATTAGTATCACATATGGATTACTAGGATTAGTATCACATATGGATTAATAGGATTAGTATCACATATGCATCTCTAGATCCTACTGTTAATTAGTATCACATATCATCTTATATGTTACTAGATCTTAGGTTTTGGCATGCACACTTGAAGTGTTGTTCGTATATGCAGTGTGCTGGCCTTTCATGTTTCCTCGCGTGATTGGGGAGAGAGTAGAGAGAGGGGTTAGGTGAGAGAAGTATAGGATTTTGTTGCTCACCGAAACTTAGGAGAGAGTAGAGAGAAGTAGCTAGAGAAGTAGAGGCTTTTAGCACATATAATTGAAACTTGGGTTTCAATTCTTGGCTGCTACCCTTGGAGGAGTGGTGGCGGCGGCGGTGCCTAGTGTTCTAGGGTTTAGAGAGGGGGCATCCATGTCGTGCCTTTTCCGGAGAGGAGCCATGGGCGGCGTCGGTTGCCGTATGTCGTTTCATGTAGATGATAGGCTTCTGCAATGGGAACGATTATCCATCGTCTTTTTTTGCGTGAACGCCTCCACACGCTCAAGTTTGTCGATGGTGGTCGTAGGATCGGCTCCCCTTCTGAAATGGTGCCATGAGAGCTTTCGAGATACGCTCCTAGAGCCCTGGTGTCGTCTAGGGCGTGATTTTGCAGTCCACAATTGAGCGTCCCATCATATCACATTGTCACGATACGTGACTATTGTTTCCGACATTTAGGATGATTGATGTAGTACTTGTGACTACTTGTCATTCCTTCACTGGAACAACCATAGTGCTCGACCGTAGAATCATGAGCATTTTTAATCTCTGATATGACATCAACGGTTGAGGGTTTCAATTCTTGGCTACTGCCACTAGCTTCTTTGTTGATGCATATAAAGATATGACCAAGAAGCCCTCACTGTTATGTGGTTTCATGGAAAAATCAATGCTTGATTCGATACTCTTTCAGGTTTACTTTTGGATGTGGGAATAGATAAAGTGTTCCCTTGGACTGAACTTTATGTTTACTTTTTAGTTGTTATTTTGCTTGCCATGTGAACTCTAGCTATGAAAACTTTATGTTTACTTTTTGTATCATTAATCCTTTAATCATATTGCTTTATGGAAATGGCGCCACCACCACCACCACCATGTCGACGGTGCAAGTCAAGGTGCGCCAGCAGCCTTGCAACTGGCACGCTGTTTGGCATCTACTTCGAGTCTAGTTTTCTGCATGTGGCGGTAATAAATTATACGAAACTAGTAACTACTATTTTGTTTTTAGTGTTATTGGCATTAATGCATCGTGTATATATCATTTTGCTTTTTGTACACAGATTGTTCCATGCAATGTGAGGTCAGAATTCAACAATCTGAATGGAGACTCTGTGACCTTTGAGGCTCCTGGGGGGCCCTACACTATGGAGATCGAGAAAGGACGAAAGATGATGCGGGTGGGAGGAGATGGATGGGTCCGTTTCATCGACAACATGCGTATCACCGATGGTGAGTTGATCAGCTTCTCCTTCAGAGCTGATAGACCCAAGCTGGCCGTGATTTATGTCAACAAAGCAGAAGATTATGAGGATGATGAGGATGATGAGGATGATGACGACCCACTCGGTGATGCCATTGTAGCTCAAAGAATGAAGTTGAGCGAGGACGAGGTGTGCAACCTATGGGACATCATTTCGCCACGTGCTGACTTCGTCGGGGTGCCATTCATGACCCGCCTGACAAGTACCATGGTTGATCGGCATATCATGGTATGTTGCATTTACTGTAGTTTTTTGAGTAATTGGATGATATGCTTTATTGTTATACTTAGTGTAGAGTACGATGATATATATGCTTAGTGAATCTTATATGCTTTATTGTTATACTTAGTGTAGAGTCCGATGATATATATGCTTAGTGAATCTTATATGCTTAGTGAATCTTATATGCTTTATTGTTATACTTAGTGTAGAGTCCGATGATATATATGCTTAGTGAATCTTATATGCTTAGTGAATCTTGTATGCCTTATTGTTATACTTAGTGTAGAGTCC
>NC_057795.1:100941753-100950085 GCF_018294505.1 Triticum aestivum
GATGATATATATGCTTAGTGAATCTTATATGCTTAGTGAATCTTATATGCTTAGTGAATCTTATATGTTTTATTGTTATACTTAGTGTAGAGTCTGATGATATATATGCTTAGTGAATCTTATATGCTTAGTGAATCTTATATGCTTTACTGTTATACTTAGTGTAGAGTCCGATGATATATATGCTTAGTGAATCTTATATGCTTAGTGAATCTTATATGCTTTATTGTTATACTTAGTGTAGAGTCCGATGATATATATACTTAGTGTAGAGTCCGATGATATATATGCTTCGTGTAGAATGTGTGAGGCTACTTATTAATTGATATGTTTTTCTTATTAAGAAATTGCCAAAGAGCCTATCTGAGAGTTGTGGTATCAAGCCTGATAAAGAAGGCTCTGCTGGAATACGCCTTACCGCAAGGGGCTCCGTCACCACTTGTGCGTATGGCATGGACACGGACAATCGCACGCACTTCAACTCGGTTGGGTGGAAGAGCTTCCTCGTCGGCAAGAATCTTCATGTTGGACAGGCAATCCTAATTACTATCAGGAACACCCACCGCCCAGGCTTGAGGATGATGGTCGTCATCAACATCATCTAGAACTAAATATGCATGTGTGTGGCTGTTGAACCATATATATGCTAGTATGACTACCTAGTAGACTTATCAACTATGATCAATCCATGCATTGTTGACTACTATATGAGTTTGTGAGATTGTGTGGTTATATTAAATGTGGTACTGTCGTTAATGTTTGTGAGATGGTTCTGTGAACTTAGTTTATTTGCACTGGACTTGTCTTGATTTCCATGAATATTGCACCTGGCTGGTTTTTTTATTTCTATTTGCCTAGTTGTAGTGTGGGGAGAAAATAGGGCGCTACTACTATGTGATGATAGTAGTAGCGTTGGTGTAGAAAGCAGCGCTACTAATAAGTATTTTAGTTGCAGCACTTGTTTAGAAACGTGCTACTGTTAAATAATAGCTGTAGCGCCCTAGCAGTAGCGCGGGTGCCCGCGCTACTAGTATGTAAAAAACAAGTGCCACTAGTAAGTTTTTCCCTAGTAGTGAACACTCAATGCACATGATAAATCCGGACGAGAACAAACCATGGCACACATAAGTGAACCAACTTCACTCGAATAGGGAACTCTAGACATGTACTCAATATCTGCATCTGACTTAGGACATAAGGCTGATGATAATTTGAAGTGTGCAGCTAATGGAGTACTTACTGGCTTGGCATTATGCATATTAAAACGACGAAGAACTTTATCAATATATCCTCTCTCACTTAGATACACTTTTCCAAACGGTCTATCTCTGGATATTTCCATGCCTGATACGTCTCCAACGTATCTATAATTTTTGATTGTTCCATGCTATTATATTATCTGTTCTGGATGTTTAATGGGCTTTAATATGCTCTTTTATATTATTTTTGGGACTAACCTATTAACCGGAGGCCCCGTGCCAGTTTCTGTTTCTTTTTTGCCTATTTTAGTGTTTTACAGAAAGGAATATTAAACGGAGTCCAAACGGAATGAAACCTTCGCGAGGATCTTTCTTGGACCGAAAGAAATCCAGAAGACTTGGATTTGAAGCCTGGGACTCTCCAAGGAGGCCACAAGGCAGGAGGGCGCGCCCCCACCCTTGTGGGCCCCTCGTAGCTCCACCGACGTACTTCTTTCGCCTATATATACTCTTATACCCTAGAAACATCATCGGGAGCCATGAAAACACTTTTCCACTGCCGAAACCTTCTGTACCCGTGAGATCCCATCTTGGGGCCTTTTCTGGCGATCTGCCGGAGGGGGAATCGATCACGGAGGGCTTCTACATCAACACCAGTACCTCTCCGATGAAGCGTGATTAGTTTACCATAGACCTTGGGGTCCATAGTTATTAGCTAGATGGCTTCTTCTCTCTCTTTGATTCTCAATACAAAGTTCTCCTCGATGTTCTTGGAGATCTATTCAATGTAATATTCTTTTGCGGTGTGTTTGTCTAGATCCAATGAATTTTGGATTTGTGAACTTGATTATCTATGAATATTAATTGGTTCTTCTCTGAATTCTTATATGCATGATTTGATATCTTTGCAAGTCTCTTCGAATTTTCGGATTAGTTTGGCCTACTAGATTGATCGTTCTTGCAATGGGAGAAGTGCTTAGCTTTGGGTTCAATCTTGCGGTGTCCTTTCCCAGTGACAGTAGGGGCAGCAAGGCACGTATTTTATTGTTGCCATCGAGGATAAAAAGATGGGGTTTATATCATATTGCTTGAGTTTATCCCTCTACATCATGTCATCTTGCTTAATGTGTTACTCTATTCTTATGAACTTAATACTCTAGATGCATGCTGGATAGCGGTCGATGTGTGGAGTAATAGTAGTAGATGCAGAATCGTTTCAGTCTAATTGACATGGACGTGATGCCTATGTTCATGATCATTGCCTTAGATGTCATCATAATTATGGACTTTTCTATCAATTGCTCGGTAGTAATTTGTTCACCCACCATAATACATGCTAATTTGAGAGAAGCCACTAGTGAAACCTATGGCCCCCAGGTCTCTTTTCCATTATATTGAATCTATTACTTTCCCGTCAACTTGCCAATTTCTATCACCGTTCCTTTTTATTGCAATCTTTACTTTCCAGTCTATACAACAAAAATACCAAAAATATTTACTTTACTATCTCTATCAGATCTCACTTTTGCGATTGGTCGTGAAGGGATTGACAACCCCTTTATCGTGTTGGTTGCAAGGTTCTTAATTGTTTGTGCAGGTACTAGGTGACTTGTGTGCTGCTACCTCTTGAGCATGCGTTGGTTTTTCCCTTGAAGAGGAAAGGGTGATGCGGCGAAGTAGCGTAAGTATTTCCCTTAGTTTTGAGAACCAAGGTATCCATCCAGTAGGAGACTACACTCCAAGTCCCTCGTACCTACACAAACAAACGAGAACCTCGCAACCAACGTGATAAAGGGGTTGTCAATCCCTTCACGACAACTTGCGAAAGTGAGATCTGATAGAGATAATAAGATAAGATAAATATTTTTGGTATTTTTATGATGTAAATTGAAAAGTAAAGATTGCAAAATAAAATAGAGCGAAAACTTATATGATGGAAAATAGACCTAGGGTCCATAGGTTTCACTAGTGGCTTCTCTCAAGATAGCATAAGTATTATGGTGGGTGAACAAATTACTGTCGAGCAATTGATAGAAAAGTGCATAGTTATGAGAATATCTAGGCATGATCATGTATACAGGCATCACGTCCAAGATCAGTAGACCGACTCTTGCCTGCATGTACTACTATTACTCCACACATCGACCGCTATCCAGCATGCATCTAGAGTATTAAGTTCATAAGAATAGAGTAACGCATTAGGCAAGATGACATGATGTAGAAGTATAAACTCAAGCAATATGATATAAACCCCATCTTTTTATCCTCGATGGCAACAGTACAATACGTGCCTTGCTGCCCCTACTGTCACTAGGAAAGGACACGTGAGATTGAACCCAAAGCTAAGCATTTCTCCCATTGCAAGAAAGATAAATCTAGTAGGCCAAACCAAATTGATAATTCGAAGAGACATACAAAAATAACCAATCATACATAAAAGAATTCAGAGGAGATTCAAATATTTCTCATAGATAAACTTGATTATAAACCCACAATTCATCGGATCTCGACAAACACACCGCAAAAAGAGTTACATCAAAGAGATCTCCAAGAAGATCGACGAGAACTTTGTATTGAGTTTCAAAGAGAGAGAAGAAGCCATCTAGCTAATAACTATGGACCCGAAGGTCTGTGGTAAACTACTCACAACTCATCAGAGAGGCTATGGCGTTGATGTAGAAGCCCTGCGTGATCGATTCCCCCTCCGGCGGAGCGCCGGAAAAGGCTCCAAGATGGGACCTCCCGGGTACGGAAGGTTGCGGCGGTGGAAATAGTTTTTCGTGGTGCTCCTGGATGTTTTCGGGGTACGTAGATATATATATATAGGCGAAGGAAGTCGGTCAGGGGAGCCACGAGGGGGCCACAAGGGTGGCGGGCGCGCCCTCCTGCCTCGTGGCTTCGTCTGCTGCTTGACGTCCACTCCAAGTCTCATGCATTGCGTTTGTTCCAAAAAGATCGCTCCTGAAGGTTTCATTCCATTTGGACTCCATTTGATATTCCTTTTCTGCGAAACACTGAAACAGGCAAAAAAACAGCAATTTGGGTTGGGCCTCCGGCTAATAGGTTAGTCCTAAAAATTATATAAAAGTGTTTAGTAAAGCCCATAAACATCCAAAAGAGGTAATATAATAGCATCAAGAATTACAACTCAATACTTAGGACAAAATATGACTCTATGTGAATGCCTCCGGCGGTGTACCGGGATATGCAATGAATCAAGAGCGACATGTATGAAAGAATTATAAAGGTGGCTTTGCCACAAATACGATGTCAAATACATGATCATGCAAAAGCAATATGACAATGATGGAGCGTGTCATAATAAACAAAACGGTGGAAAGTTGCATGGCAATATATCTCGGAATGGCTATGGAAATTCCATAATAGGTAGGTATGGTGGCTATTTTGAGGAAGATATAAGGAGGTTTATGTGTGATAGAGCATATCGTATCACGGGGTTTGGATGCACCGGTGAAGTTTTCACCAACTCTCAAGGTGAGAAAGGGCAATACACGGTACCGTAGAGACTAGCAAAAATGCGGAAAGGTAAGAGTGCGTATAATCCATGGACTCACATTAGTCATAAAGAACTCATATACTTATTGTAAAAATTTATTAGCATTCAAAGCAAAGTACTACTACGCATTCCCCTAGAGGGATAGATTGGTAGGAAAAGACCATCGCTCATCCCCAACCGCCACTCATAAGGAAAGCACTCAAAGAGCACCCCATGCTACAAATTTGTCACATAACTTTACCATACATGCATGCTATGGGACTTGCCAACTTTAACACAAGTATTTTTCAATTTCACAATTACCCAACTAGCATGACTCTAACATTACCACCTTTATGTCTCAAAACAATTATCAAGTATCAAATGTATCATAGTGTTCAATGCACTCTATATGATAGTTTTTATTATACCCAACTTGGATGCCCATCATATTAGGACAAATTTTATAACCAAAGCGAATACCATGCTGTTCTAAAAGACTCTCAAAATGATATAAGTGAATCATGAGAGATCAATAATTTATACAGAATAAAACCACCACCGTGCTCTAAAAAGATATAAGTGAAGTACTAGAGCAAAATTTTCTAGCTCAAAAGATATAAGTGAAGCACCGAGTATTCTAATAAATTCTGAATCATGTGTGTCTCTCCCAAAAGGTGTGTACAACAAGTATGATTGTGGTAAACTAAAAAAGCAAAGACTCATATCATACAAGACACTCCAAGCAAAACACATATCATGTTGTGAATAAAAATATAGTCCCAAGTAAGGTTACCGATGGACGAACACGAAAGAGGGGATGCCTTCCGGGGGATCCCCAAGCTTAGGATTTTGGTTGTCCTTTAATTTATCTTGGGGTGCCATGGGCATCCCCAAGCTTAAACTCTTACCACTCCTTGTTCCATAATCCATCAAATCTTTACCCAAAACTTGAAAACTTCACAACACAAAACTCAACAAAAAATCTCACAAGCTCCGTTAGTGCAAGAAAGAAAAACCACTACTCAAGGTACTGTAATGAACTCATTCTTTATTTATATTGGTGTTAAACCTACTGTATTCCAACTTCTCTATGGTTCATACCCCCTGATACTAGCCATAGATTCATCAAAATAAGCAAACAACACACACAAAACAGAATCTGTTAAAAACAGAACAGTCTGTAGCTATCTGTAACTTTCGAATACTTCTGTAACTCCAAAAATTCTTAAATAAATTGGTGGACGTGAGGAATTTGTCTATTAATCATCTTCAAAAAGACTCAACCTAAAATCACTCCCCAGTAAAAAATGACAGCAATTCTCGTGAGCGCTAAAGTTCCTGTTTTTTACAGCGAGATCATATAGACTTCACCCAAGTCTTCCCAAAGGTTCTACTTGGCACAAACACTAATTGAAACATAAAAACACATATAACCAGAGGCTAGATAAATTATTTATTACTAAACAGGAACAAAAAGCAAGGAACAAAAATAAAATTGGGTTGCCTCCCAACAAGCGCTATCGTTTAACGCCCCTAGCTAGGCATAAAAGCGAGAATAGATCTAAGTATTTTCATCTTTAGTATTCAATTCATAAGTGGCTCTCATAATAGATTCATAAGGTAATTTGATTTTCTTCCTAGGAAAGTGTTCCATGCCTTTTCTTAATGAAAATTGGAATCTAGTATTTCCTTCCTTCATATCAATAATTGCACCAATCGTTCTAAGGAAAGGTCTACCAAGAATAATAGGACATGAAAGATTGCAATCTATATCAAGAATAATAAAATCTACAGGCACATGATTCCTATTTGCAACAATAAGAACATCATTAATCCTTCCTATAGGTTTCTTAATAGTGGAATCCACAAGGTGCAAGTTTAAAGAGCAATCATCAAATTCACGGAAACCTAACACATCACACAAAGTTTTTGGAATCGTGGAAACACTAGCACCCAAATCACACAAAGCATAGCATTCATGATTATTAATTTTAATCTTAATAGTAGGTTCCCACTCATCATAAAGTTTTCTAGGGATAGAAACTTCTAATTCAAGTTTTTCTTCATAAGATTGCATTAAAGCATCACCGGTATGTTTAGTAAAAGCTTTATTTTGACTATAAGCATGAGGAGAATTCAACACGGATTGCAACAAGGAAATACAATCTATTAAAGAGAAATTATCATAATTAAATTCCTTGAGATCCAAGTTAGTGGATTCATTGCTATGTAAAGTTTTGACCTCTTCAATCCCACTTTTACCAATTTTTGCATTAAGATCTAAAAACACTGAATCATTGGGACGCCTCTTAACTAAAGTTGACTCGTCTCCAGTCCCATTATTATCAATATTCATATTGCAAAACAAAGATTAAATAGGAGATACATCAATCACTTTTAGATCTTCATCATTATTTCCCTCTAACCCTTCTGATTTGGCGGCCATCTTATTAACTCAGGTGGCCTGCTTACCAGAAATTTGGGCTATTGATTTTTCAAGATGAGCAAACTGAGAGTTCAAACCATAAAATTCCTTAGACATATCATCAAGCTTTTTATTCATGTATTCCATAAAGCTTTTTTGTTCTTTAAGCTCGTTTCTAAAGAAATTATTATGCTCAAATTATAAAGTCATAAAGCTTCTAACATTGATTTTGATCTCTTCCAACCTTTTAAAGTAAGGATCAATGTTTTTAGGTAAGGCCATCAGGGCAAACAGGCACACAGGAGGCAAGCGAGCAAGAGGCGAACGGAAAAGAGAGGGCGAATAAAACGGCAAGGGTGAAGTGGGGGAGAGGAAAACAAAAGGAAAACGACAAATAATGTAATGCGAGGGAGAAGAGTTTGTGATGGTACTTGGTATGTCTTGACTTGTGCGTAGATCTCCCCGGCAACGGCGCCAGAAATCCTTCTTGCTACCTCTTGAGCATGCGTTGGTTTTTCCCTTAAAGAGGAAAGGGTGGTGTAGCAAAGTTGTAACATCCCAAATTCTTAATTTGGAATGTTATACATAGGTCATTCATGCATATCATATTCTATTTCTTTTCCGTTTTGCAATCCTCGAAATCCTGAGCAACTCAAGGACCCTCGGAGAGAGTTGGGGATTCTTCGGTCTCATATTTGGATTTTCGTACCAAATAATGAAATGAGGATTTTTTATTTTAATTATTCTTTCTCCGAAAAATATTGTGTACCAAAAATAAATGAGAGGAGATAATATGACTTCTCCAAAATAATTGAAATATTGGAGGAAAAATGTTAAAGTCATTTATTTTGATCTTAGTTGATTTTATTCGGATTTTATTTGCATTAGAAAAATTTGCACGTTTTCCAAAATTGCATTTAGGGCCAAGGAAATGTTCACCTCGTCCTAAATATTTCATTTAGACGTTGAAAATTTATTTTGGTATTTTTATATTTTTTTTTGGATTTTTCTAAGTTCCGGTGGAATTTAAAAAAAAACAAAAAAACTTGCGCCCGCGCCCGACCAGGCCCAAGGCCCAGCCAGGCCGGCCCGCACCTCGCCGCCGCCTTCCCCGCGCGTGCCGCCGTGTGCCGCACGGACGCCGAGGGGAGCCCGAGCCGGACTCCTCCCCGGTCGCCCCCTTCCCCGAGCCGGAGCAGCCCCCCCTCC
>NC_057795.1:100950618-100959923 GCF_018294505.1 Triticum aestivum
CCGCTCCTCGCCGTGCCCCGCCGGAGCCGCCCGCCCTGCGGGACGACCTCGCTGGAGGTAGCCGCCCCGCCGCCGGTTTTTTTTTGAGAAAAACCCCTTCATTTTTTTTGAGAAAAACCCTCGTTTGTTTTTTTATATAGATCGGTTTTATTCTTTGGTTTATTTACTTAGCGAACGTTCACTCGTTCGTTCGTTTTAACGAACGTGTTCGTCGTTTAATCTCTGCTAACAAACGTTCGTTCCTTTAGCCGTCCGTCATTTTTCTTTTCATCGGATTTATTCCGCGATTATTTTGATTGCGATTTCTGATCCGATGTTCGAACCTGTTTATCTCTTCGCTCGCTAGTCGGAATCAGGTGATTCAAAAGCCTGGAGTTTCGTCTCGAAACCCTCTTTCTGCTTAATCAACTTAAACTAAGTTTTGGTACTGTAAAATTTGCCCCTAGTTCAGATTAGTAAACGGATCTTATTTCTTTCGCCGTTTGAGTTTCGTTACTCCGTTTGATTTGATTCTTTTTGTGAACCGGAGTTCTTAAGTTGAACTCTCTGGTCAAACTCTTTTATTTGGAGTTTTACTGGTGCATCTTTGCTTGTTGCTTATGTGTGTTATTGTTTGTTTGCGATAGAATTCCCGGAGTGCGAAGCGTGTTACTACGAGTCTCTAGGATTCACGGATCGTCAGCAAGGCAAGTAACACATTGATCATACTCTTTCCATACCTAGTTTTCATTGCATTAGTTCAATCCTCAAACATTGAATGATTAGGATGTCTTTAACTTGTGGGTTGGGAAGTAGTTGATGAGGTAGAACCCATTGCCCTGTTTATATCAAACCCTTGGGAGTTACTTCTACGCGTTGCTTATATTGCCATGCTATGCTCGTAGATGTGGATTGGGTTTGAGTGTATTCCATGACAGATGTGAGATTGTTACTTAATGGTTCAACTTAAGGTGGCTACTTAAATACACATCTGGGTGGATTGAGGCACCTAGGGATACTAGTGATTGCCTGTTTATTTTTTTGGAAATCCCGGGGTTACCGTGTGATTTTTCCTATGGACCGCCACCCAGGCTCAAAGGGAACTGGGATGATTCATGCTAGAAACTTCCGTGTGCAGCCACAATCTATTATGGGCTCTAGCATAGTTGAGTAAGTTACGTGAAGCTCTTGAATAGGTAGATCAGCAGGTAGTGGGTTTTGTAGGTTTGGTATGGTTTACCCAGAGTAGAGAGTTAATGTTTCTGAAAGACTGTGTCTCGGTCATCCGTTTCTCAAACACCATGCAGTGCGAGAAATCAACGGAGGCGATCGAGTCTTGTGGGGAAAAGTGCGCAAACCTCTGCAGAGTGTACAATCTAATCATGGTTAGCCGTGTCCCCGGTTATGGACAAATTCTGAGTATCTAGTACTTGAAGCTTCTTATGTATCTCATCACTCTTAATTAATATTGTTGGGTTGTTAATCACTTTAATTGGGATTGAGTTGGGGTTACCTTCTCAATGTTGTTCAACTACCATGATAGTTAAATCAAATTTATTCCTTTGTAGTAGGGAAAAATTGGCTTTATGCAAAACTATAACCATAGAGCTTTCCACCAGCCAAATATGCATGTAGTATTAGCATTGTTCTATTTTCATTCTACTGTGCTATATTGCCAGCATATTCCATGTGCTGACCCGTTCTCGGGCTGCAACGTATTATGTTGCAGACTTTTCAGACGAGGAGTAAGGTTCGTTAGGTCATTGTCGTGCAGCTCAGCTATGCCATTGGAGTTGATGGACTTACTTTATCTTCCAAGCCTTCCGCTGTTTTCGCATTAGATGGCCTTAAGCCATATTATTGTAATAAGTTCTCTTTTAGGGACATTCGATGTAATAAGTGTGTGATTGCTACTCTGTTATAAATCCTTCGAGTACTATGCGTGTCAGCATTACTGATCCAGGGATGACACTGATGCACAGAGACTTGACCGTCTGAGGTCGGGTCGCTACAAGATGGTATCAGAGCACAAACTGAGTGTAGGACACGACCATTAAGACAAACCATAGGTCACTCTTCTCTACTCATTTCTGATTTCTCTTCTCTTTTTCCACTCTTTAGGATGCCGGAGATGAAGAACAAGTTTGCGCAACCAGACGAGGATACACCTTTTGGATGCCACTTGAAGGAAGTCACTAGATACTTGAGCAATGGGATACCCAGTTTCACCGGGACGTACAATGCCACCCTACCAGAAGAGGAGTGCTGGATGATTCAAGTACAAGTACCAAGAAGGACGTTTTCGCCAACTTCTAAACCCATAGAATTTTCTTTCGATGCACCAACCTGGAGCCTAGGCAAGAGCATGGCAGCTCAGATTACCATGGGACGCATTGGAGAAGTCTACAATAAGGAACTCAAGGACACCATTTATCAAATATGTGGGCGCCGGGATGAGCAATGGGAGATGATCAGCACCAAGAAGGATAGATCCATTACAGCTTTTATCCAGGAGCAAAACCAGCACATTCGACAATAGGAGAACCAGATGTGCACAGACATGATGGAGTTGAAGAAGGCAAAGACTAGGATCATCGAGCTGGAGGAAGAACTCAAGTTCACCCGCGATGGATAGGAGGAGGAAATCAAGACACTACTGGAGAAGAACGACGACTTGGTTAAGAAGATCGGAGTATTCATGGGAGGACCAGCACCAGAAGACGAAGATGACGACCCCACTTGTCCAGACAACTACATCATCATCGACGACACTGATTCTGATCCTAGTGATGATGATTATGAAGATGAAGCTGGAGCCGACATTATGGAATCTTCCACTGATCAAAATTTTTAGATGACCACCAAATACTAGTAGTATCTTTCCCCATGTAATAGATCACTTTTGCGCTAGTTCTAGATCATTGTAAGCCCTTGCTTGATTGATTGAGTGTTATGATTGATTGTCTCATGTGCATATGGGTAGTGCTTTCTCACTAGACCTTTCTTCTATTCTAATCTCTTCCCCCTAAACCCCTCAGATGCCTCCGAGACGTGACACCGGTTTTGCTTTCTCGCCAGAGCTCACCCAGTTGATCCAGCAGCAGAATACCTTGATGCAATTGCTAGTTCAGAACCAGGGCAACAACAATAACAACAACAACCCTCCACCAGCAGACAACCTAGCCCACTTCCTAAGGTTACAACCGCCGGTGTTTTCTAGTAGCACCGAGCCAATAGTAGCTGATGATTTGCTACGCCGTATCGGAAGGGAGTTGACCGCCGCTGGATGCACAGATGCGGAGAAGGTGCGTTTTGCCGCACACCAATTGGATGGACCAGCAACAGCATGGTGGGGGAATTTCACATCCACTTATCCTATCGACACGGTCACATGGGCACAGTTTCAGCAGGCCTTTCGTACTGCCCATGTTTCCACTGGAGCTATGCAGATGAAGAAACGGGAATTCCGCAATTTACGTCAGGGGAACCGTACTGTAGGTCAGTACATGGATGATTTTAGCAAACTATTGTGCTATGCTCCTGATGATGTGGCCACAGATGCCGCGAAGCAGGAGAAGTTTATGGAAGGGTTGAATGATGAGATGAGTATGCAGTTGATGGTGGCAACTTTCGACAACTACCAGGAGTTGGTAGATAAGGCCCTTATGATTGAAGGGAAGCAGCAGCAGATTGAGAGCCGTAAGAGGAAGTATGGTCGGTGGAAGTATAACTCAGGAGCTCAGCATAAGCCTCGCTTAACCCCGAATACGGGAGGGCTTGTTCATAATCATGGAGGTCACAACCACACTTGAGGAGGATCGCATAATCACAACAGTGGTAAGAATGGGAATGGGAACGGAGCTAACAACAATCAGAATCGCCCCAATCCAGCCACACCCTCCAAGAGAGACCAGAGTCAGGTTACTTGCTATAAGTGCGGAAATACGGTGGCTACGAAGTGGGTGGTGGGTGGGCTCTGAATTTCTTCATTGTCCGCGTCCCGACCATCCTGGCCTTAGTTCGGCCAGGGCTCTCCGGATAGTGAGAGATGCTTCAGCAAATTTAAGATATCGCCGAAGGGTGAGTGCTGAAAGCTGTCCGCAGCGGTGAACTCCATGATCGGCGCCCAATCGGATTCGACTGGCAGGGGTGCAGGAGGTTCAGAGTCCGGCAGGGGGTCCGGCACCTCGGAGTCATGGGCTTTATGCGGGACAAGGTAAGTGTTCGGCTCCGTCGCCGTGGAAGTTGCAGCTCCCGAGGCGGTGTCCAGCCATCCGTCCTCGATCCGTGCGATCGGCTCCGGACTATGGGTCGGAGCGGATTCGTGTGCGTCCTCCAAGGTGCTGTCCGGCGGCAGAGTTAGGTCGTGCCCATCGTGACAGCGCGGCACGCTTGGCTGTGGCTCAGATCCATCGAAGATCAATTCCCCGCGGATATCGGCCGTGAAGTTTAGGCTTCCAAACCTGACCTGACGGCCAGGGGCGTAGCTTTCGATCTGCTCCAGATGGCCAAGTGAGTTGGCCCGCAGTGCGAAGCCGCCTAATACGAAGATCTGTCCGGGGAGAAAAGTCTCACCCAGGACTGCGTCGTTGTCGATTGAAGAGGCCATCAAGCCTATCGGTGACGACACAGAGGAACTCTCAATGAAAGCACCAATGTTGGTGTCAAAACCGGCGGATCTCGGGTAGGGGGTCCCGAACTGTGCGTCTATGCGGATGGTAACAGGAGACAAGGGACACGATGTTTTACCCAGGTTCGGGCCCTCTTGATGGAGGTAAAACCCTACGTCCTGCTTGATTGATATTGATATTGTGGATGTTTACAAGAGTGGATCTACCACGAGATCAAGGAGGCTAAACCCTAGAAGCTAGCCTATGGTATGATTGTAATGGTTGTTGTTGCGTCCTACGGACTAGCGCCATCCGGTTTATATAGACACCGGAGAGGGCTAGGGTTACATAGAGTCGGTTACAATAGTAGGAGATCTATGTATCCGTATCGCCAAGCTTGCCTTCCACGCCAAGGAAAGTCCCATCTGGACACGGGACGAAGTCTTCAATCTTGTATCTTCATAGTCTTGGAGTCCGGTCGATGATGATGATAGTCCGGCCGATGATAGTCCGGCCGATGATGGTAGTCCGGCTATCCAGACACCCCCCTAATCCGGGACTCCCTCACTGGGCATTATGCGAATGATTGCCCTGATGGAAGGAATGGAAATGGAAACGGGAGTGCCAGAAAGAAGCCTAATCCGTTCACATGGAAGGACAAGTGAACCACGTTAACATGGAGGAAGTTGAAGAGCAGCTGGACGCGGTAATAGGTAAGTTTTTGGTTCAGTTTACCACAATTGTTCTTTTCGATACTGGTGCATCGCATTCATACATATCAAGGGGATTTGTGGAAAAGTTTAAATTACCAACCAAAACTCTAAGGACCCCTCTTTTAGTAAGCTCGCCTGGAGCTGAATATATGGTTAGCCGGTGGTGCAACTAGATACCTTTAACCGTTGGAACACATGTTTTTCCGTCCGACCTAATCATCTTGGAGTCACAAGGATTGGACATGATATTAGGTATGGACTGGATGTCAAAGTATGAAGGAAGTATTGACTGTGCTAGCAAGTCAATTTGTCTTACCACCCCGGAGGGAAAAAGGATTAAGTATGTATCTAGGCATGTGCCTAGGAGGAGCCAAGTAAACGCCCTCACGGGAGTTGTACAGGAGGAAGTACCTATAGTAAAGGATTTTCCGGATGTTTTCCCCAAGGAGTTACCAGGAGTGCCACCGGATCGAGACATCGAGTTTTTGATAGAGCTATTGCCAGGTAAAGGGCCAATATCCAAGAGACCCTATCGGATGCCAGCAAACGACTTGGAGGAAATTAAGAAGCAGATCAAAGAGTTGTTGGAGAAGGGTTACATTCGTAGAAGTTCGTCACCTTGGAGAGCCCCAGTACTTCTGGGAGAGAAGAAGGATAAATCCCTGAGGATGGTTGTTGATTACCGAGCTCTGAATGAAGTAACGATAATGAACAAATATCCACTACCAATGATCAATGACCTGTTCGATCAGCTGCAAGGAGCGAAGGTGTTTTCGAAGATTGATCTGCGATCAGGATACCATCAGTTAAAGATCCGAGAGAAGGATATACCCAAGACAGCATTCACTACGCGGTATGGATTGTATGAGTATACAGTCATGTCGTTTGGACTGACAAACGCCCCTGCTTATTTTATGAGTATGATGAACAAAGTGTTCATGGAGTATTTGGACAAGTTTGTAGTAGTGTTTATCGATGATATCATGGTATACTCGAGAAATGAAGAGGAACACAAGAAGCATTTGCGGTTAGTTCTCGAGAAACTCAAAGAACACCAGTTATACGCCAAATTCAGTAAGTGTGAATTTTGGTTGAAGGAGGTTGGATTTCTTGGGCATGTTATATCAGGAGAAGGTATATCAGTGGACCCCAGCAAGGTTCAGTCAGTCACTGAATGGTTGGCACCCACTTCAGTTGGCGAGATCCGCAGTTTCCTTGGACTTGCAGGATATTATCGGAGATTCATTGAAAAAATTTCCAAGCTGGCAAAACCAATGACTGAACTATTGAAGAAGGACAATAAGTTTATATGGACAGAGGATTGCGAGGCAAGTTTCCAGGAGTTGAAGAAACGCTTGACTACAGCCCCAGTGTTAACCTTGCCAGATATTCATAAGGAGTTTCAAGTGTATTGTGACGCCTCTTGTTTGGGACTGGGATGTGTGCTTATGCAGGATGGTAAGGTTGTTTCGTATGCCTCACGACAACTGAAGCCTCATGAGTTGAACTATGCCACGCATGATTTGGAATTAGCAGCTGTAGTGCATGCATTGAAGACATGGAGACATTATCTTATTGGAAATCATTGTGATGTGTACACGAATCATAAAAGCTTGAAGTACATTTTCACGCAAAAGGAGCTGAACCTTAGACAAAGGAGATGGTTGGAACTTATAAAGGATTATGACATGAAGCTACACTATCACCCAGGAAAGGCCAATGTTGTAGCCGACGCCTTGAGCCGGAAGAGTTATGCCAATATGCTCGAGAGCAAGGGTTTGCCAAAGGAGTTAGCTGAGGATATCATGGAACTTCGACTGGAAATAGTTCCAAGAGGTTTTGTGGCAACATTGGAGGTTCAATCGACCTTGTTGAACAAAATTCGAGAAGCTCAGAAGGAAGACCCGGAGATTGCTGAAATAAAGGAGAAGATGAGCGAAGGAAAGGCCAAAGGTTTTCGCGAAGATGAGCACGATACCTTGTGGTTTGAGGACCGGGTTTATGTACCCAATAACACTGAGATCAGGAAGTTAATACTTCAGGAGGCCCATGACTCACCATACTCGATACACCCCGGAAACACCAAGATGTACTTGGATTTGAAGGAACGTTTCTAGTGGACTGGTATGAAGAAGGACATTGCCGAGTATGTAGCCATGTGTGATGTATGTCAGAGAGTGAAGGCAGAGCATCAGAAACCCGCCGGACTGTTACAGCCAATGCCGATACCTGAATGGAAGTGGGATAAACTTGGTATGGACTTTATCACCGGACTACCCAGGACCAAAGCAAGTTATGACTCAATATGGGTAGTAGTGGATCGTTTGACTAAAGTGGCCCACTTTATTCCAGTGAAAACTACCTATACAAGTGCCAAGTTGGCCAAGATATATATGACCCGAATTGTATGTTTGCATGGAGTTCCAAGGAGCATCAGATAGAGGTACTCAGTTCACTTCAAAGTTTTGGCATCAGTTACACCAGACCTTGGGTACTAGATTGGAGTTCAGCACAGCCTTCCACCCACAGACTGATGGTCAGACTGAGAGAGTTAACCAGATACTGGAAGATATGTTAAGAGCGTGCACGCTAGATTATGGATCTAGTTGGGATGACAATTTACCTTACGCAGAATTTTCATACAACAACAGCTACCAAGCTAGTTTGAAGATGGCACCGTTCGACGCTTTGTATGGACGCAGATGCAAGACCCCGTTAATGTGGGATGAGGTAGGAGACCGGCAGTTGTTCGGACCAGACTTGATCAAGGAGTCTGAGGAGAAAGTTAAATTGATTCGCGACAGACTGAAGGTAGCTCAGTCAAGGCAGAAAAGCTACACGGACTCGAAACGCAAGGAGGTAACTTATGAAATTGGAGATAGAGCATATCTACGAGTATCACCCTTGCGAGGTGTGAAACGTTTTGGAGTTAAGGGTAAATTAGCCCCGAGATTTGTAGGACCGTATCGCGTTTTGGAACGGATGGGAGAAGTTGCCTACAAGTTGGAATTACCCGAAGGACTATCCGGAGTTCACGATGTGTTCCACGTCTCACAGCTGAAGAAATGCCATGCAGAGATGGCTGATATACCATTAAGAGATACCGTACCATTGGAGACGATTCAGCTAGACAATGATTTGACCTATGAGGAGAAGCCAGTGAAGATTCTTGAGTTTGCCAGCCGAGTAACTCGCAGTAAGGTCATCAAATTCTGCAAAGTTCAGTGGAGCCACCATACGAAGGATGAAGCCACCTGGGAAAGAGAGGATGATCTTCGCAAGGACCACCCGCACCTATTTTCTGACCAACCCGAATCTCGAGGGCGAGATTCATCTTAAGGGGGGTAGGTTTGTAACATCCCAAATTCTTAATTTGGAATGTTATACATAGGTCATTCATCCATATCATATTCTATTTCTTTTTCGTTTTGCAATCCTCGAAATCCTGAGCAACTCAAGGACCCTCAGAGAGAGTTGGGGATTCTTCGATCTCATATTTGGATTTTCGTACCAAATAATGAAACGAGGATTTTTGATTTTAATTATTCTTTCTCCGAAAAATATTTCATACCAAAAATAAATGAGAGGAGATAATATGACTTCTCCAAAATAATTGAAATATTGGAGGAAAAATGTTAAAGTCATTTATTTTGATCTTAGCTGATTTTTTCGGATTTTATTTGCATTAGAAAAATTTGCACGTTTTCCAAAATTGCATTTAGGGCCAAGGAAATGTTCACCTCGTCCTAAATATTTGGTATTTTTTAGATTTTTATTTATTTTTTTTAGGATTTTCCTAAGTTCCGGGGAATTTAAAAAAAAAAAAAAACTTGCGCCCGCGCCCGACCAGGCCCAAGGCCCAGCCAGGCCGGCCCGCACCTCGCCGCCGCCTTCCCCGCGCGCGCCGCCGTGCGCTTCACAGACGCCGAGGGGAGCCCGAGCCGGACTCCTCCCTGGTCACCCCCCTTCCCCAAGCCGGAGCAGCCCCTCCTCCTTAAATACC
>NC_057795.1:100960435-100983543 GCF_018294505.1 Triticum aestivum
CACCGCCGCCGCCCCTCGCCGAGCCCCGCCGGAGCTGCCCGCCCTGCCGGACGACATCGCCGGAGGTAGCCGCCCCGCCGCCGGTTTTTTTTTGAGAAAAACCCTAGTTCGTTTTATATATATATCTGTTTTATTCTTCGGTTTATTTACTTAGCGAGCGTTCGCTCGTTCATTCATTTTAATGAACGTGTTCGTCGTTTAGTCTCTGCTAACGAACGTTTGTTCGTTTAGCCATTCGTCGTTTTTCTTTTCATCGGATTTATTCCGCGATTATTTTGATCGCGATTTCTGATCCGATGTTCGAACCTGTTTATCTCTTCGCTCGTTAGTTGGAATCAGGTGATTCAAAAGCCTGGAGTTTCGTCTCGAAACCCTCTTTCTGCTTAATCAACTTAAACTAAGCTTTGGTACTGTAAAATTTGCCCCTAGTTCAGATTAGTAAACGGATCTTATTTCTTTCGCCGTTTGAGTTTCGTTGCTCCGTTTGATTTGATTCTTTTTGTGAACCGGAGTTCTTAAGTTGAACTCTCCGGTCAAACTCTTTTATTTGGAGTTTTACTGGTGCATCTTTGCTTGTTGCTTATGTGTGTTATTGTTTGTTTGCGATAGAATTCCCAGAGTGCGAAGCGTGTTACTACGAGTCTCTAGGATTCATGGATCGTCAGCAAGGCAAGTAACACATTGATCATACTCTTTCCATACCCAGTTTTCATTGCATTAGTTCAATCCTCAAACATTGCATGATTAGGATGTCTTTAACTTTTGGGTTGGGAAGTAGTTGATGAGGTAGAACCTATTGCCCTGTTTATATCAAACCCTTGGGAGTTACTTCTACGCGTTGCTTATATTGCCATGCTATGCTTGTAGACGTGGATTGGGTTTGAGTGTATTCCATGACAGATGTGAGATTGTTACTTAATGGTTCAACTTAAGGTGGCTACTTAAATACACATCTGGGTGGATTGAGGCACCTTGGGATACTAGTGATTGCCTATTTATTTTTTTGGAAATCCCGGGGTTACCGTGTGATTTTTCCTATGGACCGCCACCCAGGCTCAAAGGGAACTGGGATGATTCATGCTAGAAACTTCCGTGTGCAGCCACAAGCTATTATGGGCTCTAGCATAGTTGAGTAAGTTACGTGAAGCTCTTGAACAGGTAGATCAGCAGGTAGTGGGTTTTGTAGGTTTGGTATGGTCTACCCGGAGTAGAGAGTTAATGTTTCTGAAAGACTGTGTCTCGGTCATCCATTTCTCAAACACCATGCAGTGCGAGAAATCAACGGAGGCGATCGAGTCTTGTGGGCAAAAGTGCGCAAACCTCTGCAGAGTGTACAATCTAATCATGGTTAGCTGTGTCCCCGGTTATGGACAAATTCTGAGTATCTAATACTTGAAGCTTCTTATGTATCTCATCACTCTTAATTAATATTGTTGGATTGTTAAACACTTTAATTGGGATTGAGTTGGGGTTACCTTCTCAATGTTGTTCAACTACTATGATAGTTAAATCAAATTTATTCCTTTGTAGTAGGGAAAATTGGCTTTATGCAAAACTATAACCATAGAGCTTTCCACCAGCCAAATATGCATGTAGTATTAGCATTGTTCTATTTTCATTCTACTGTGTTATATTGCCAGCATATTCCATGTGCTGACCTGTTCTCGGGCTGCAACATATTATGTTGCAGACTTTTCAGACGAGGAGTAAGGTTCGTTAGGTCGCTGCCGTGCAGCTCAGCTATGCCGTTGGAGTTGATGGACTCACTTTATCTTCCAAGCCTTCCGCTGTTTTCGCATTAGATGGCCTTAAGCCATATTATTGTAATAAGTTCTATTTTGGAGACATTCAATGTAATAAGTGTGTGATTGCTACTCTGTTATAAATCCTTCGAGTACTGTGCGTGTCAGCATTACTGGTCCAGGGATGACACTGATGCACAGAGACTTGACCGTCTGAGGTCGGGTCGCTACAAAAGTAGCATAAGTATTTCCCTTAGTTTTGAGAACCAAGGTATCAATCCAGTAGGAGACTACACTCCAAGTCCCTCGTACCTACACAAATAAACAAGAACCTCGCAACCAATGCGATAAAGGGGTTGTCAATCCCTTCACGGCCACTTGCAAAAGTGAGATCTGATAGAGATAATAAGATAAGATAAATATTTTTGGTATTTTTATGATGTAGATTGAAAAGTAAAGATTGCAAAATAAAGTAGATCGAAAACTTATATGATGGACAATAGACCCGGGGGCCATAGGTTTTACTAGTGGCTTCTCTCAAGATAACATAAGTATTATGGTGGGTGAACAAATTACTGTCGAGCAATTGATAGAAAAGTGCATAGTTATGAGAATATCTAGGCATGATCATGTATACAGGCATCACGTCCAAGATCAGTAGACCGACTCTTGCCTGCATGTACTACTATTACTCCACACATCAACCGCTATCCAGCATGCATCTAGAGTATTAAGTTCATAAGAATAGAGTAATGCATTAGGCAAGATGACATGATGTAGAAGGATAAACTCAAGCAATATGATATAAACCCCATCTTTTTATCCTCGATGTCAACAATACAATACGTGCCTTGCTGCCCCTACTGTCACTGGGAAAGGACACCGCAAGATTGAACCCAAAGCTAAGCACTTCTCCCATTGCAACAAAGATAAATCTAGTAGGCCAAATCAAACTGATAATTCGAAGAGACTTGCAAAGATAACCAATCATACATAAAAGAATTCAGAGTAGATTCAAATATTTCTCATAGATAAACTTGATCATAAACCCACAATTCATCATATCTCGCAAACACACCGCAAAAAGAGTTACATCGAATAGATCTCCAAGAAGATGGAGAAGAACTTTGTATTGAGATTCAAAGAGAGAGAAGAAGCCATCTAGCTAATAACTATGGACCCGAAGGTCTGTGGTAAACTACTCACAACTCATCGGAGAGGCTATGGCATTGATGTAGAAGCCCTCCATGATCGATTCCCCCTCCGGCAGAGCGCCGGAAAAGGCTCCAAGATGGGATCTCCCAGGTACAGAAGGTTGCGGTGGTGGAAATAGTTTTTCGTGGTGCTCGTGGATGTTTTTAGGGTACGTAGATATATATATATAGGTGAAGGAAGTCGGTCAGGGGATCCACGAGGGACCCACAAGGGTGGGGGCGTGCCCACCCCCTAGGGCGCGCCCTCCTGCCTCGTGGCTTCCTTGTCTGCTGCTTGACGTCTACTCCAAGTCTCCTGGATTGCGTTTGTTCCAAAAAGATCGCTCCCGAAGGTTTCATTCCATTTGGACTCCGTTTGATATTCCTTTTCTGCGAAACACTCAATCAGGCAAAAAAACAGCAATTTGGGTTGGGCCTCCGGTTAATAGGTTAGTCCCAAAAATGATATAAAAGTGTTTAGTAAAGCCCATAAACATCCAAAACAGGTAATATAATAGCATGGAACAATAAAAAATTATAGATACATTGGAGACATATCATGTGCCGTCTCCTACTGGATTGATACCTTGGTTCTCAAAACTCAGGGAAATACTTACGCTGCTTTGATGCATCATTGATACGTCTCCAACGTATCTATAATTTATGAAGTATTCATGCTATTATGTTATCTTTTTTGGATGTTTAATGGGCTTTATTATACACTTTTATGTTATTTTTGGGACTAACCTATTAACCGGAGGACCAGCCCAAATTGTTGTTTTTTTGTCTATTTTAGTGTTTCGTAGAAAAGGAATATCAAACAGAGTCCAAACGGAATGAAACCTTCGGGAGTGTCGTTTTTGGAACAAACGTGATCCAGAGGACTTGGAGTGGACATCAAGAAAGAAGCAAGAAGGCCACGAGGCAGGGAGGCGCGCCTGCCCCCTAGGCGCGCCCCCCACCGTCATGGGCCCCTTGTAGCTCCACCGACCTACTTCTTCCTCCTATATACCCATATACTCCGAAAACATCCAGGAGCACAATAGATCAGGAGTTCCGCCGCCGCAAGCCTCTGTAGCCACCAAAAACCAATCGGGACCCTATTCCGGCACCCTGCCGGAGGGGGGATCCCTCACCGGTGGCCATCTTCATCATCCCGGCGCTCTCCATGACGAGGAGGGAGTAGTTCACCCTCGGGGCTGAGGGTATGTACCAGTAGCTATGTGTTTGATCTCTCTCTCTCTCTCTCGTGTTCTTGATATGGCACGATCTTGATGTATCGCGAGCTTTGCTCTTATAGTTGGATTTTATGATGTTTCTCCCCCTCTACTCTCTTGTAATGGATTGAGTTTTCCCTTTGAAGTTATCTTATCAGATTGAGTCTTTAAGGATTTGAGAACACTTGATGTATGTCTTGCATGTGCTTATCTGTGGTGACAATGGGATATTCACATGATCTACTTGATGTATGTTTTGGTGATCAACTTGCGGGTTCAATGACCTTGTGAACATATGCATAGGGGTTGGCACACGTTTTTTTCTTGAATCTCCGGTAGAAACTTTGGGGCACTCTTTGAAGTTCTTTGTGTTGGTTGAATAGATGAATCTGAGAATGTGTGATGCATATTGTATAATCATGCCCACGGATACTTGAGGTGACAATGGAGTATCTAGGTGACATTAGGGTTTTGGTTGATGTGTGTCTTAAGGTGTTATTCTAGTACGAACTCTAGGATAGATCGAATGCAAAGAATACCTTCGTGTTATTTTACTACGGACTCTTGAATAGATCGATCAGAAAGAATAACTTTGAGGTGGTGTCGTACCCTACAATAATCTCTTCGTTTGTTCTCTGCTATTAGTGACTTTGGGGTGACTCTTTGTTGCATGTTGACGGATTGTTATATGATCTAATTATGTTATTATTGTTGAGAGAACTTGCACTAGTGAAAGTATGAACCCTAGACCTTGTTTCGAAGCATTGCAATACTGTTTACGCTCACATTTACCACTTGCTACCTTGCTATTCTTATATTTTCAGATTACAAAAACCTATATCTACCATCCATATTGCACTTGTATCACCATCTCTTCGCCGAACTAGTGCACCTATACAATTTACCATTGTATTGGGTGTGTTGGGGACACAAGAGACTCTTTGTTATTTGGTTGCAGGGTTGTTTAAGAGAGACCATCTTCATCCTACGCCTCCCACGGATTGATAAACCTTAGGTCATCCACTTGAGGGAAATTTGCTACTGTCCTACAAACCTCTGCACTTGGAGGCCCAACAACGTCTACAAGAAGAAGGTTGTGTAGTAGACAGCAATCACCCTTTCCTCTTCAAGGGAAAACCAACGCATTCTCAAGAGGTAGCAAGAAGGATTTCTGGCACCGTTGCCGGGGAGATCTATGCCAAGTCAAGACATACCAAGTACCCATCATAAACTCTTCTCCCTCGCATTACATTATTTCCCATTTACCTCTCGTTTTCCTCTCCCCAACTTCTAAAACGATTTTCGAAAACCTTTGCCTTTTCTTCGCCCCTCTTCCGTTCGTTTCTTCTCACTTTCTCCTTGTGTGCTTGTTTGTGAGTGCGGTTTGTTGCCATCATGTCTCAAACTGGGGGGGTTATCATTGAAAAAAGATAGTAGTAATGATGGGGGAAACTTTGATGCTTTTAATAATACTCATGAAGAACCTACTGTTTTACATACTAAAAAGTTCCGGATTGGTAGTGGCAATATTATTGGAAATGGAGTTATTCAAGATTTCTTTACTTGTGCCGGTGCTTTTCCCACTATAGGTGGGTCTATTATTCATAGAACTAGTAGCCTTGCGGATGCTATATCTTTGCTCGTAGTTGAACTTGAAAGACAATTTATCCACATGCATCCTTGCATACAAAGGATTTTTCTAGAGTTTTCCAATATTGAGCATTCTTCTGTTAAGCGAGCGGCTACCATCTTTCTAGCACATGAGTTCAGATTTATAATGAAAGAGGCCAATGAAATTTTTGCGCATTATTGGGTGGATGTTGGTCGTCCTCTGATACGTCTCCAATGTATCTATAATTTTTGATTGTTCCATGCTATTATAATACCTGTTTTAAATGATTACGGGCTTTATTATACACTTTTATATTACTTTTGGGACTAACCTACCAACCGGAGGCCCAGCCCATATTGCTATTTTATTGCCTATTTCAGTATTTCAAAGAAAAGGAATATCAAACGGAGTCCAAACGGAACGAAACCTTCGGCAGCGTGATTTTTTGGAAGAATGTCATCCGGGAGACTTAGAGTTCACGTCAGAAGAGCCTCGAGGAGGCCACGAGATAGGAGGGCCCCCCTACTGGGCACGCCCCCCTGTCTCGTGGGCCCCTCGAGCACCCCCGACCGACTTCTTTCGCCTATATAAGCCTACGTACCCTAAAAACATCGAATATCAAGATAGATTGGGAGTTCCGCCACCGCAAGCCTCTGTAGCCACCATAAACCTCTCGGGAGCCCTTCCCGGCACCCTGCCGGAGGGGGGATCCTTCACCGGTGGCCATCTTCATCATCCCGGCGCTCTCCATGACGAGGAGGGAGTAGTTCACCCTCGAGGCTGAGGGTATGTACCAGTAGGTATGTGTTTGATCTCTCCCTCTCGTGTTCTCTCTCGTGTTCCCTCTATGGCACGATCTTGATGTACCCCGAGCTTTGCTATTGTAGTTGGATCTTATGATGTTTCTCCCCCTCTACTCTCTTGTGATGAATTGAGTTTCCCCTTTGAAGTTATCTTATCGGATTGAGTCTTTTATGAGAACACTTGATGTATGTCTTGCCGTGCTTATCTATGGTGAAAATGGGATATCATGTGCCACTTGATGTATGTTTTGGTGACCAACTTGCGGGTTCCGCCCATGAACCTATGCATAGGGGTTGGCACACGTTCTTGACTCTCCGGTAGAAACTTTGGGGCACTCTTTGAAGTACTTTGTGTTGGTTGAATAGATGAATCTGAGATTGTGTGATGCATATCGTATAATCATGCTCACGGATACTTTAGATGACAATGGAGTATCTAGGTGACATTAGGGTTTTGGTTAATTTGTGTCTTAAGGTGTTATTCTAGTACGAACTCTTGAATAGATTGATCCGAAAGAATAGCTTTGAGGTGGTTTCGTACCCTACCATAATCTCTTTGTTTGTTCTCCGCTATTAGTGTCTTTGGAGTGACTCTTTGTTGCATGTTGAGGGATTGTTATATGATCTATCTATGTTATTATTGTTGAGAGAACTTGCACTAGTGAAAGTATGAACCCTAGGCCTTGTTTCCTAACATTGCAATACCGTTTACACTCACTTTTATCACTTGCTACCTTGCTGTTTTTATAATTTTAGCTTACAAATACCTTTATCTACCATCCATATTCCACTTGTATCACCATCTCTTCGCCGAACTAGTGCACCTATACAATTTACCATTGTATTGGGTGTGTTGGGGACACAAGAGACTCTTTGTTATTTGGTTGTAGGGTTGTTTGAGAGAGACCATCTTCATCCTACGCCTCCTATGGATTGATAAACCTTAGGTCATCCACTTGAGGGTAATTTCCTACTGTCCTACAAACCTGTGCACTTGCAAGCCCAACAACATCTACAAGAAGAAGGTTGTGTAGTAGACATCAAGCTCTTTTCTGGCGCCGTTGCCAGGGAGGCTAGGTAAACGGTACTCACACCCCGTCAACTAAGCTCTTTTCTGGGGTGAGTGCTTGAAGGTATATCTTTAGATCTTGCACTTGAGTCTTTTTGTTTCTTGTTTTATCACTAGTTTAGTCTATAAAAGAAAATTACAAAAAAATGGAATTGAGTTTGCCTCATACGCTTCATCTTTTTAATATCTTTCGTGAGAATGATGGTAAGGAAAATTGTGCTCAAGTGCTAGAAGAAGAAGTCTATAAAATGTTTTGCATGAAATCTTTGAATGATGAGCATGATTGCAACATAGTTAGTATGAATTCCTTGAATATCCATAATGCTAATGATATGCAAAGCCACAAGCTTGGGGAAGCTATGTTTGATGAAGATGATATTTTTTGTCCCCCAAGTTTTGATGAGAATATTTATTATGATGAAAGCATGCCTCCTATTTATGATGATTATATTGATGAAAGTGGGTTTGGAAGAGTGTCAACTTTAGGAAGTAGTGATCCCACTATTTTGGAGGATGTTGAATCTTATTGTGACGAACATGAAAGTGGATTTGGAAGAGTGTCAACTTTATTTAGTGATGATTCCACTATTTCGGAAGAGGTTCCAATTGATTATGAGAACAAAGTTGCTATCTATGATGATTCTTGTGATGACTTGTATTCTATTAAGAGTAATGATAACCATGAAACTTGTCATCATGATTTTAGTTTTCAATTGGATTATGCCTCACATGATATTTATTTTCTTGAGTTTGCTCCCACTACTTTTGATGAGAAGAAATTTGCTTATGTGGAGAGTAGTAAATTTTCTATGCTTGTAGGTCATGAAAAGAATGATTTAGGTGCTGGTTATATTATTGAATTCATTCATGATGCTACTGAAAATTATTATGAGAGAGAAACATATGCTTGTAGGAATTGTAATAATATCAAGTTTCCTCCCTATGTGTTGAAAATTTTGAAGCTATGCTTGTTTTACTTTGCTATGCTAGTTGATTATTGTTCCCATAAGTTGTTTGCTCACAAAATCCCTATGCATAGGAAGTGGGTTAGACTTAAATGTGCTAGTCATATGCTTCATGATGCTCCCGTTATGTTTCAATTCTTATCTTTTATGTGAGCATCATTGCCATCATCATGCCTAGCTAGAAAGGCATTAAAGAAAAGCGCTTGTTGGGGGACAACCCAATATTTATCCTTACTTTTTGTATGTGTCCACATGATTATTCTACTGTAGTAATCATGTTTTATAGCTTTTATTTCAATAAAGTGCCAAGTAGAACCTTTGGGAAGACTTGGGTGAAGTTTATATGATCTTGCTGTAGAAAACAGAAACTTTAGCGCTCACGAGAATGGCTGCCATTTTTTACTGGAGAGTGATTTTAGGTTGATTCTTTTTTCATATGATTAATATACAAATTACTCAGGTACAGCAATTTATTTAAGAATTTTTTGAGTTCCAGAAGTATACGTTTGATACATATTACTACAGACTATTCTGTTTTTAACAGATTCTGTTTTCATTGTGTTGTTTGCTTATTTTGATGAATCTAAGGCTAGTATGTAAGGGTATGAACCATAGAGAAGTTAGAATACAGTAGATATTACACCAATATGAATTTATGATGAGTTCATTACAGTACCTAAGTGGTGATTTATTTTCTTATACTAACGGAGCTTACGAGTTTTGTGTTGAGTTTTGTGTGGTTGAAGTTTTCAAGTTTTGGGTAAGGATTCGATGGACTATGGAATAAGGAGTGGCAGGAGCCTAAGCTTGGGGATTCCCAAGGCACTCCAAGGTAATATTCAAGGACACCCAAGCAACTAAGCTTGGGGATGCCCCGGATGGCATCCCCTCTTTCGTCTTTGTTCATCGGTAACTCTACTTGGAGCTTTATTTTTATTCGCCACATGATATGTGTTTTGCTTGGAGCGCCATTTTATTTTGTTATTTTTTGCTTGATGTTAGTTAGAATAATGTTTTGCATCTTTATTTTCAATAAAAATGTCAAGGATAGCCTTTACCATGCTTATTTTGCTAGTATACATGTTGCTGTTTGAAAACAGAAAGTTTACCGCTGTTGCAGAAATTCCCTAGAAAAGTCAGAGAATGGTATAATGTTGAATCTTTTTGCATATTAAGATCTGATAAATTTATTACAGTGGGAATTTTCTCTCATAATTTTTGGAGTAAGGGAAGTATTGATACTCTTGCATTCTTTACAGACTATACTGTTTTGGCAGATTGCTGTTATGGTTGCATTGTTTGCATATGTTTGCTTGTTTAATGATTCTATTTGAGGATAGGAGTGTTAAATATGCAGAGGCATTTAGTATGCAATGTTGAATAATAATGTTAGTGATTTGTTATAGTAGAAGATGATATGGTTTTGCATTGGTTTATACTAACCTATCTCACGAGTTCTTGTTGAGTTTGGTGTGGATGAAGCTTTTGATAAAAAGAGAAACCGTGATATGAGAGGAATTAAGGAGACATAAAAGCTCAAGCTTGGGGATTCCCAAGGCACCCCAAGATAATATTTCAAGAAGTCTCAAGCATCTACGCTTGGGGATGCCCCGGTAGGCATCCCACCTTTCTTCTTCAACAACTATCGGTTAGTATCGGTTGAGCCTAAGTTTTTGCTTCTTCACATGAGTTGTGATATCCTTGCAATGTCATTTTGTTTTGTTTTGCTTGCTGCTTGAATACAATACCAAGATCTGAAATTCCTAAATGTTATAGAGTCTTCACATAGTTGCACAATTATTTGACTACTCATTGAACTTCACTTATATCTTTTAGAGCACGGTGGTTTCTTAATTTTGGAGAAATTGCTAGTCTCTCATGCTTCACTTATATTATTTTGAGAGTCTTAAACAGCATGGTAATTTGAATTAAAACTATCATAGGAAGTGAATTGGATGCTATGATCAATATGTTGCTTGATAATTGTTTTGAGATATAAAGGTAGTAATGTTAGGGTCATGCTAGTGGATAATTGTGAAACTGAGAAATACTTTTGTTGATGTTGGCAACTCCCGCAGCATGCACGTATGGTAGTAATGTTAGGGTCATGCTAGTGGATAATTGTGAAACTGAGAAATACTTTTGTTGATGTTGGCAAGTCCCGCAGCATGCACGTATGGTAAAAGTTGTGTGACAAATTTGTTGCATGAGGTGCTCTTTTGAGTGTCTTCCTTATGATTGGCAGTCGGGGACGAGCGATGGAATGTTTTCCTACCAATCTATCCCTCTTGGGGCATGCGTAGTAGTACTTTGCTTCGAGGGCTAAGTAGATTTTTGCAATAAGTATATGAGTTCTTTATGACTAATGAGAGTCCATGGATATACACACACTCATCCTTCCACTTAGATAGCCTCTATTTTACCGCGCAATTTTCGCCGGTAGCATAAACCCTTTATTTACCTTCCTCAAAACAGCCACCATACCTACCTATTTTGGCATTTCCATAGCCATTCCGAGATATATTGCCATGCAACTTTCCACCGTTCCGTTTATTATGACACGTTTCATCATTGTCATATTGCTCTTTGCATGATCATGTAGTTGACATCGTATTTGTGGCAAGGCCACCTTCATAATTTTCATACATGTCACTCTTGATTCATTGCATATCCCGGTACACCGTCGGAGGCATTCATATAGAGTCATGTCTTGTTCTAGCTTTGAGTTATAATTCTTGAGTTGTAAATCCATAAAAGTGTGATGATCTTCATTATTAGAGCATTGTCTCAGTGAGGAAAGGATGATGAAGACTATGATTCCCCCACAAATTGGGATGAGACTTCAGACTTTACAAAAAGAAAAAAGAAAAAAGAAAGAGAAAAAAAAAGAGAAAGGCCAAAAAGAAAAAAATGGGAAAGGCCAAAGAAAAAAGAGAGAAAGAAAAAAAAGAGAAAAGGAAAAAAATAAAATGAGAGAAAAAGAGAGAAGGGACAATGCTACTATCTCTTTTTCCACACTTGTGCTTCAAAGTAGCACCATGATCTTCGTGATAGAGAGTCTCCTATGTTGTCACTTTCATACTAAGTGGGAATTTTTTTCATTATAGAACTTGGCTTGTATATTCCAATGATGGGCTTCCTCAAAATGCCCTAGGTCTTCGTGAGCAAGCGAGTTGGATGCACACCCACTTAGTTCTTTTTGTTGAGCTTTCATATATTTATAGCTCCAGTGCATCCGTTGCATGGCAATCCCTACTCACTCACATTGATATCTATTGATGGGCATCTCCATAGCCCGTTGATACGCCTAGTTGATGTGAGATTATCTCCTCCCTCTTTTTGTCCTCACAACCACCTCCATATACCACCATGGTGTTATGTCCATGGCTTACGCTCATGTATTGCGTTAGAGTTGAAAAAAGCTGAAGCGCGTTAAAAAGTATGAAACAATTGCTCAGCTCGTTATGGGGGTTGTGCATGATGGGAGTATTTTGTGTAATGAAAATGAAGCATGGCCTAACTATATGATTTTGTAGGGATAAGCTTTCTTTGGCTATGCTATTTTGATATGACATGATTATTTGTTAGTATGCTTTGAAGCATTATTATTTTTATGTTTTTGTAAGCTTTTATCTAGAATCATTTGGATCTGAACATTCATGCCACAATAAAGATAAATTACATTGAGAATCATGGTAGGTAGCATTCCACATCAAAAATTCTGTTTTTATCATTTACCTACTCGAGGACGAGCAGGAATTAAGCTTGGGGATGCCTGATACGTCTCCAACGTATCTATAATTTTTGATTGTTCCATGCTATTATATTACCTATTTTAAATGATTACGTGCTTTATTATACACTTTTATATTACTTTTGGGACTAACCTACTAACTGGAGGCCCAGCCCATATTGTTGTTTTATTGCCTGTTTCAGTATTTCGAAGAAAATGAATATCAAACGGAGTCCAAACGGAACGAAACCTTCGGCAGCGTGATTTTTTTGGAAGAATATCATCCAGGAGACTTGGAGTTCACGTCAGAAGAGCCTCGAGGAGGCCACGAGATAGAAGGGCGCCCCCCCCCCTACTGGGCGCGCCCCCTGTCTCGTGGCCCCTCGAGCACCCCCTTGACCGACTTCTTTCGCCTATGTAAGCCTGCGTACCCTAAAAACATCGAATATCAAGATAGATCGGGAGTTCCGCCGCCGCAAGCCTCTGTAGCCACTATAAACCTCTCGGGAGCCCTTCCCTGCACCTTGCCGGAGGGGGATCCTTCACCGTTGGCCATCTTCATCATCCCGGTGATTTCCATGACAAGGAGGGAGTAGTTCACCCTCGAGGATGAGGGTATGTATCAATAGCTATGTGTTTGATCTCTCTCGTGTTCTCTCTATGGCACGATCTTGATGTATCATGAGCTTTGCTATTATAGTTGGATCTTATGATGTTTCTCCCCCCTCTACTCACTTATAATGGATTGAGTTTTCTCTTTCAAGTTATCTTGTCGGATTGAGTCTTTAAGGATTTGAGAACACTTGATGTATGTCTTGCCGTGCTTATTTGTGGTGACAATGGGATATTCACGTAATCCACTTGATGTATGTTTTGGTGATCAATTTGCGGGTTCAGTGACCTTGTGAACTTATGCATAGGGGTTGGCACACGTTTTCGTCTTGACTCTCCGATAGAAACTTTGGGGCACTCTTTGAAGTACTTTGTGTTGGTTGAATAGATGAATCTGAGATTGTGTGATGCATATCATATAATCATTCCCACGAATACTTGAGGTGACAATGGAGTATCTAGGTGACATTAGTGTTTTGGTTGATTTGTGTCTTGAGGTGTTATTCTAGTATGAACTCTATGATAGGTTGGACTGAAAGAATAGCTTCATGTCATTTTACTACGGACTCTTGAATAGATAGATCAAAAAGGATAACTTTGAGGTGGTTTCGTACCCTACCATAATCTCTTCGTTTTTTCTCCGCTATTAGTGACTTTGGAGTGACTCTTTGTT
The DNA here is from genome assembly GCF_018294505.1 of Triticum aestivum. Classification (NCBI taxonomy): domain Eukaryota; kingdom Viridiplantae; phylum Streptophyta; class Magnoliopsida; order Poales; family Poaceae; genus Triticum; species Triticum aestivum. The sequence continues at coordinate 100,974,055 of NC_057795.1, forward strand.
GCATGTTGAGGGATAGTTATATGATCCATTTATGTTATTATTGTTGAGAGAACTTGCACTAGTGAAAGTATGAACCTTAGGCCTTGTTTCCTATCATTGCAATACCGTTTACACTCACTTTTATCATTACTTACCTTGCTGTTTTAATAATTTCATATTACAAATACCTTTATCTACTATCCATATTGCACTTGTATCACCATCTCTTCGCCGAACTAGTGCACCTATACAATTTACCATTGTATTGGGTGTGTTGGGGACACAAGAGACTCTTTGTTATTTGGTTGCAGGGTTATTTGAGAGTGACCATCTTCATCCTACGCCTCCCACGGATTGATAAACCTTAGGTCATCCACTTGAGGGAAATTTGCTACTGTCCTACAAATCTCTACACTTGGAGGCCCAACAACGTCTACAAGAAGAAGGTTGTGTAGTAGACATCAAGCTCTTTTCTAGCGCCGTTGCCGGGGAGGTGAGTGCTTGAAGGTATCTCTTTAGATCTTGCAATCGAATATTTTTGTTTCTTGTTATATCACTAGTTTAGTTTATAAAATAAAACTACCAAAAAATGGAATTGAGTTTGCCTCATACTCTTTGTCTTTTTAATATCTTTCGTGAGTATGATGACGAGGAAAATTGTGCTCAAGTGCTAGAAGAAGAAGTCTATAGAATGTTTGATACTAAATCTTTGAATGATGAGCATGATTGCAATGTTTTTAGTATGAACTCTCTGAATATCCATAGTACTAATGATGATTGCACTAGTTATGATGAAAAAGTCTCCTATAAGCATGTCAATTTTTGTGGAGTGCATCGGGTTTGCAAGTACACACCAAATAGCGAAGATAGATATTGCAAGAGGCATAAGCATTTAGAAACTAAAGGGTTGCAAGAAAGGCTAGATAAGAGTGCTGAAAATATAAGATATCTTTACCGTACTTGTGAACTTTGCAATGAACATGGTCATTTAAATCTCCGGTGCAAATTGTTTCATGATCGAATCGTGTTCAAAAATTGTGATGACTTGATTTCCCTTGCACATCATAATGAACTTAGTTTGCTTTTGGGTTATGAAGAATTGAAACATGCAACTAAGCATATTCTAGAATATAACCTTGAGAAATTCCTTGATATTGATCTAGAGGAAATTTATATGTATTGTATGGTGAATTGCATTGAAAATCCTTATATTGCCAATTACATAAAGAAAAGAAAGCAAATAGAAGATGGAGAGAATACTAATGAAAGGGAAGAGACTTCCCAATATCCTCCTATTATTTCTTATGATGAATCAGGTAACGAGGAGGAGCTTTCTATTCAACCAATCTCATCAATAAGGAGCTCAAATAAGAGGGTTGAACCCACACAAAATGTGAAGAAGAAATAGAAAAGAAGGAGCAGCAAAGGTAGAAAGGTATCTCTCCCAAATAATGTTGCTCCTACTACTCATTGTGATGATGATAATTGCTATACTATTGGTGCTATCCATACTATTAATGATTAGAGTGATTATGCTTATGATATGAAAAGGCCCAAGCTTGGGGAAGCTATGTTTGATGAGGATGACATATTTGAGAATATATTTGTTGCAATTATTGTTTGTCCCAAGCTTGGGGATGCTATGTTTAATGAATATGATATTTTTATCCTCCCAAGTTTGGATATGCAAAGTTGTTATGATGATAGCATGCATCTTACCTATGATGATTATATTGATGAAAGTGGGTTTGGAAGAGTGTCAACTTTAGGAAGTAGTGATCCCACTATTTTGGAAGATGTTGAATCTTTTTGTGATGAATATTAAAGTGGATTTGGAAGAGTGTCAACTTTATTTAGTGATGATTCCACTATCTTGGAAGAGGTTTCAATCGATTATGATGAGAACAAAGTTGCTACTTATGATGATTATTATGATGAACATATGATATAAAAAGTAGTGATGATTATATTTATAAAACTTGTCATGATTATGATTACCATTTTTCTGAACATTACTCTTTTAATGTGGAAATAATTTATAGTATTCAAGTCTCTTATGACACTCCCACCATTCCGAATGAGAAGAATTTTGCTTATGTGGAGAGTAGTAAATTTTCTATGCTTGCAGATCATGAAAGAATGCTTTAGGTGCCGGTTATATTTTTGAATTAATTCATGATGCTACTGAAAATTATTATGAAGGAGGAACATATGCTTGTAGGAATTGCAATAATATCAAGTTTCCTCTCTATGTGTTGAAAATTTTGAAGTTATGCTTGTTTTACCTTCCTATGCTAATTGATTATTGTTCCCACAAGTTTTTTGATCACAAAATCCCTATGCATAGGAAGTGGGTTAGACTTAAATGTGCTAGTCATATTCTTCATGATGCTCTCTTTATGTTTCAATTCTTATCTTTTATTTGAGCATCATTGAAATCATCATGCCTAGCTAGGGGCGTTAAATGTTAGCGCTTGTTGGGAGGCAACCCAATTTATTTTTGATCCTTCATTTTTGTCCCTGTTTAGTAATAAATAATTCATATAGCCTCTGGTTATATGTGGTTTCATGTTTTAATTAGTGTTTGTGCCAAGTAGAACCTTTGGGAAGACTTGGGTGAAGTCTTTATGATCTTGCTGTAAAAAACAGAAACTTTAGCGCTCACAAGATTTGCTGTAATTTTTTACTGAAGAGTGCTTTTAGGTTAATTATTTTTTAAGATGATTAATATATGAATTCCTCACGTCCACCAATTTATTTCAGAATTTTTCTAGTGCCATAAGTATACGTTTGATACATATTACTACAGACTGTTCTGTTTTTGACAGATTCTGTTTTCATTGTGTTGTTTGCTTATTTTGATGAATCTATGAGTAGTACCGGAGGGTATGAACCATAGATAAGTTGTAATACACTAGGTTTAACACCAATATAAATAAATAATAAGTTCATTACATTACCTTAAAGTGATGGTTTGTTTTCTTGTACTAACGGAGCTCATGAGATTTTCTATTAAGTTTTGTGTGCTTGAAGTTTTCAAGTTTTGGGTAAAGATTCGATGGACTATAGAATAAGGAGTGGCAAGAGACTAAGCTTGGGGATGCCAAAGGCACCCCAAGGTAATATTCAAGGACAACCAAGAGCCTAAGCTTGGGGATGCCCCGGATGGCATCCCCTCTTTCGTCTTCGTTCATCAACTTTACTTGGAGCTATATTTTTATTCGCCACATGATATGTGTTTTTCTTGGAGCATCATTTTATTTTATAAGTATTTGCTTGATGTTATTTATAATAACGTCTTGCATCTTTATTTTCAATAAAAATGTCAAGGATAGCCTTTACCATGCTTATTTTGCTCGTATACATGTTGCTGTTTCAAAATAGAAAGTTTACCGCTGTTGCAAAAATTCCCTAGAAAAGTCAGAGAATGATATAATGTTGAATCTTTTTGCATAATGAGATCTGATAAATCTTATATATCTTAGTATTTTTCTTATAATTTTGGAGTTAGGGAAGTATGATGAATCTTGCATTCTTTACAGACTATACTGTTTTGGCAGATTGCTGTTATGTTTGCATTGTTTGCATATGTTTGCTTGTTTAATGATTCTATTTTAGGATACAAGTATTAAATATGCAGAGACATTTAGTATCCAATGTTTAATAATAATCTTAGTGATTTGTTACAGTAGAAAATGATAAGGTTTTGCATTGATTTATACTAACTTATCTCACGAGTTCTTGTTGAGTTTGGTGTGGATGAAGCTTTCGAGATGTAGGAAACCGTGATATGAGAGGAATTAAGGAGACACAAAAGCTCAAGCTAGGGGATGACCAAGGCACCCCAAGATAATATTTCAAGAAGTCTCAAGCATCTAAGCTTGGGGATGCCCCGGTAGGCATCCCACCTTTCTTCTTCAACAATTATCAGTTAGTATCGGTTGAACCTAAGTTTTTGCTTCTTCACATGAGTTGTGCTATCCTTGCAGCGACATTTTATTTTGCTTTGATTGCTGTTTGAATAAAATACCAAGATCTGAAATTCTTAAATGTTAGAGAGTCTTCACATAGTTACATAATTATTTGACTACTCATTGATCTTCACTTATATCTTTTGGAGTAGTTTGTCATTTGCTCTAGCGCTTCACTTATATCTTTTAGAGCACGGCGGTGGTTATATTTTGAAGAAATATATGAACTCTCATGATTCACTTATATTATTTTGAGATTCTTTTAGAACAGCATGGTATTTGCTATGGTTATAAATTTGGTCCTAGAATGGTGGGCATCCAAGGTGGGTATAATAAAAACTATCATAGGAAGTGAATTGGATGCTATGATCAATTTGATACTTGATAACTGTTTTGAGATATGGAGGTAGTGATATTAGAGTCATGCTAGTTGTGAGATTATGAATTTAAAGAATGCTTGTGTTGGAGTTAGCAAGTCCCGTAGCATGCACGTATGGTTAAAATTGTGTAACAAATTTGAAACATGAGGTGTTCTTAGATTGTGCATCCTTATGAGTGGCGGTCGGGGACGAGCGATGGTCTTTTCCTACCAATCTATCCCTCTAGGAGCATGTGCGTAGTGCTTGGTTTTTGATGACTTGTAGATTTTTGCAATAAGTATATGAGTTCTTTTGACTAATGATGAGTCCATGGATTATACGCACTTTTATCTTTCCATCATTGCTAGCCTCTTCGGTACCGAGCATTGCCCTTTCTCACCTTGAGAGTAGGTGCAAACTTCGCCGGTGCATCCAAACCCCGTGATACGATACGCTCTATCACACATAAAACTCCTTATATCTTCCTCAAAACAGCCACCATACCACCTATTATGGCATTTCCATAGCCATTCCGAGATATATTGCCATGCAACTTTCCATTGTTCCGTTTATCATCATGGCATACATTACTATTGGTATATTGCCTTGCATGATCATGTAGTTGACATCATATTTGTGGCAAAAGCCACCATGCATAAATTTTCATACATGTCACTCTTGATTCATTGCCCATCCCGGTACACCGCCAGAGGCATTCATATAGAGTCATATCTTGTTCTTGTTTCGATTTGTAATTCATGAGTTGTAAATATATAGAAGTGTGATGATCATCATTATTAGAGCATTGTCCCAAAAAGAAAAAAAAGAAAGGCCAAGGAAAAGGAAAAAATAAAAAAAAAGAAAGGCCCAAAAAAAAGGCCCAAAAAAAGAAGAAAAGGAAAAAAAGGGGGCAATGTTACAATCTCTTTTTCCACACTTGTGCTTCAAGGTAGCACCATGTTCTTCATATAGCGAGTCTCATATGTTGTCACTTTCATATACTAGTGGGAATTTTTCATTATAGAACTTGGCTTGTATAATCCTATGATGGGCTTCTCAAATGCCCTAGGTCTTCATGAGCAAGCAAGTTGGGTGCACACCCACTAGTTTCTTTTGTTGAGCTTTCACACATTTATAGCTCTAGTGCATCCGTTGCATGGCAATCCCTACTCCTCATGTTGACATCAATTGATGGGCATCTCCATAGCCCATTGATTATCCTCGTCAATGTGAGACTTTCTCCTTTTTTGTCTTCTCCACACAAACCCCATCATTATATTCTATTCCACCCATAGTGCTATATCCATGGCTGACGCTCATGTATTGCGTGAAAGTTGAAAAAGTTTGAGATTATTTAAGTATGAAACAATTTCTTGGCTTGTCATCTGGGGTGTATAAGATGGGAGCATTTTTGTGTGACGAAAATGAAGCATATCCTAACTATATGATTTTGTAGGGATGAACTTTCTTTAGCCATGTTATTTTGAGAAGACATGATTGCTTTGATTAGTATGCTTGAAGTATTACTATTTCTTATGTCAATATGAACTTTTATTTTGAATCATTTGGATCTGAACATTCATGCCACAATAAAGAAAATTACATTGAGAAATATGCTAGGTAGCATTCCACATCAAAAATTCTGTTTTTATCATTTACCTACTTGAGGACAAGCAGGAATTAAGCTTGGGGATGCTTGATACGTCTCCAACGTATCTATAATTTTTTATTGTTCCATGCTATTATATTACCTGTTTTGGATGTTTATGGGCTTTACTTTACACTTTTATATTATTTTTGGGACTAACCTATTAACCGGAGGCCCATCCCATATTGTTGTTTTCTTGCCTATTTCAGTGTTTCAAAGAAAAGGAATATCAAACAGGGTCCAAACGGAATGAAACCTTTGGGGGCGTTATTTTTGGAACGAACGTGATCCATGAGACTTGGAGTTGGAGTCAAGGAAGCTTCGAGGTGGCCACGAGGGTGGGGGGTGCACCCCCCCTATTGGGCGCGCCCCCTATCTCGTGGGCCCCTCGAGCGTCCCCCGACTGACTTATTTCGCCTATATATCTCCATTGTTATGCCCGTGATTCAATCGTACACTAGTCATGCACGCAAACGTGTACGATCAAGATCAGGGACTCACGGGAAGATATCACAACACAACTCTAAAAGTAAAATAAGTCATACAAGCATCATAATACAAGCGAGGGGCCTCGAGGGCTCGAATACAAGTGCTCGATCATAGACGAGTCAGCGGAAGCAACAATATCTGAGTACAGACATAAGTTAAACAAGTTGCCATAAGATGGCTAGCACAAACTGGGATACAGGTCGAAAGAGGCGCATGCCTCCTGCCTGGGATCCTCCTAAACTACTCCTAGCCATTGTCAGCGGCCTGCACATAGTAGTAGGCACCTCTAGTGTAGTAGGAGTCGTCGTTGACGGTGGCGTCTGGCTCCGGGGCTCCAACATCTGGTTGCGACAACCAGGTAAAAATGAAAGGGGGAAAAGAGGGAGAAAAGCAACCGTGAGTACTCGTCCAAAGTACTCGCAAGCAAGGATCTACACTACATATGCATGGGTATATCAGTAAAAAGGCAATATCGGTGGACTGAACTGTAGAATGCCAGAATAAGAGGGGGGTAGCTAGTCCTATCGAAGACTACGCTTCTGGCAGCCTCCATCTTGCAGCATGTAGAAGAGAGTAGATTGAAGTCCTCCAAGTAGCATCGCATAGCATAATCCTACCCGGCGATCCTTCCCTCGTCGCCCTGTGGAAAAGCGATCACCGGGTTGTCTGTGGAACTTGCCTGGGTGTGTTTTATTAAGTATCCGGTTCTAGTTGTCATAAGGTCAAGGTACAACTCCGGGTCGTCCTTTTACCGAGGGACACGGCTATTCGAATAGATAAACTTCCCTGCAGAGGTGCACCACATAACCCAACACGCTCGATCCCATTTGGCCGGACACACTTTCCTGGGTCATGCCTGGCCTCGAAAGATCAACACGTCGTAGCCCCACCTAGGCACAACAGAGAGGTCAGCACGCCGGTCTAAATCCTATGCACGCAGAGGTCTGGGCCCATCGCCCATTGCACACCTGCACGTTGCGAGGGCGGCCGAAAACATACCTAGCAACCTCCATTACAAAGGAAGTTGCATTAACGCAGTCCAACCCGGCGCGCGCCGCTCAGTCGCTGACATCATGAAGGCTTCGGCTGATACCACGATGTCGAGTGCCCATATCTTTCCCGCGTAGTTGGTTAGTGCGTATAGGCCAGTGGCCAGACTCAGATCAAATACCAAGATCTCGTTAAGCATGTTATTATGAAGCAACCGCGAACGCTGACCAGGGCCAGGCCCACCTCTCGCCTAGGTGGTCTCAACCTGCCCTGTCGCTCCGCCACAAAGTAACAGTCGGGGGCCGTCGGGAACCCAGGCCCACCTCTACCGGGATGGAGCCACCTGTCCTTCCAGCCCCCATATCCGAATCACTTGCGGGTACTCAAAGAGCCAACCCGACTTTAGTCTCCATCTGTATAGTATGTATAAATGTATAGTATATACCCGTGATCACCTCCCGAGTGATCACATCCCAATAGTATAGCAAGGCAGACTCACAAGAATGTAGGGCCAATGATGATAAACTAGCATCCTATACTAAGCATTTAGGATTGCGGGTAAGGTATCAATGACTGTAGCAATAATGACAGGCTATGCAATAGAATAGGAGTAACCGAACAGTAACATGCTACACTACTCTAATGCAAGCAGTATAGAGAAGAATAGGCGATATCTGGTGATCAAGGGGGGGGCTTGCCTGGTTGCTCTGGCAAGAAGGAGGGCTCATCAACTCCGTAGTCGAACTGGGCAGCAGCAGCGTCGGTCTCGTAGTCTACCGGAGAGAAGAGGGGGAAGAAATAGTAAATACAATGCAAGTATAAGCATGACGATGACAATGAGCGGTGCTAGGTGTGCCCTAACGCGGTAGTAGGTGATACCGGCGAAAGGGGGAAACAACCGGGAAAGTATTCCCGATGTTTCGCGTTTTCGGACAGATGAACCGAAGGTGAAATGTTGCACGTTCACTATGGTAGGGACGCGTGGCGGATGAACGGACTGCGTATTCGGATTCGTCTCATTGTTCTGAGCAACTTTCATGTACAAAGTTTTTCCATCCGAGCTACGGTTTATTTTATATTAATTTTAAAACATTTAATCAGTTTTAGAATTTATTTAATTATTTTAGATCAACATTATCCAGAATAGTGTATGCTAACGTCATCATGACGTTAGCATGACATCAGCCGTCAACAGGACGTTGACTGGGTCAAACTGAAGTGTGGGTCCCATTCGTCATTGACTGTTGACTAACCTAACAGATTAATTAACTAACCTAAGTGCTTAGGTTAGTCTAATAAGGATTAACTAAGTTAATTAATTACTTAATTAATTAATTAGTTAATTAATTAATATTTTATTTATTATATATATTTTTCTAATTCCTTTTTTTACAAAAATGTTCTGAGGGTGGGGCCCCTTTGTCATAGGCCCCTAGGGGCCTAGCGGGCGGAACGGGCAGCGGGTGCCCGGGCGTTCGCACCCGCAGGGCAGACCCGGGACGCCGTGGGGTGCCGGAACTGGCCGTCGGCGTGGTGGTGGCCTGCGGGGCCAGAGGCGGAGGTGGGGGGGACGAGACGACGGCGCACGGAAAGGGAAGGCGAGGTTGGAGCGACGCACGGAGAGGGAAGTGGCTGTGGTGGGGCGGCTCGGCCAGGGGGATGCAGGCGCAGCAGTGGGCCAGTGGCCGGAGTGGCCACGGGCGGCAGCGGCCGCCGCAGCAGTGGACGGCTTCGGGCGTAGTTAGGCGCGGTTGGGATCCCGTGCAAGGGACGAGCAGGGGAGGCGGCGATGCACGGGCGTGACGAGCGGGCGTGGCCGGTGCGAGGGCGCGCGGTGTTCGCGGTGACGGCGATCAGCGTGGTGCGAGGAAGAGAAGGAGGGGGACCTCATGGGGGTTCGTAGGGGACTTGGCAGCGGGGCGCGGGGAGGACGACGGGGACGACGCAAGCGACGGCGGGGACGAGTAGGCGACGGAGAGGGCGATGGGGAGGCAGTCCGGCGATGGCGGGGCGGAGCCGGAGACGAGTGGCGTTTGTGCGCCGTGGTCGGGGG